>NW_015647431.1:622630-633074 GCF_001515625.1 Sinocyclocheilus rhinocerous
TGTGTGTGTGTGTGTGTGTGTATATACATTTAAGTGTAAAAATGTGCTTAGAACAAATACAAACAAAGTAATAAATAAGAAAAAATAATGTAAAAAACATCAAGAAATATTCAAGTAATATGCAATTTTGCTTCTCCAATTTATTTTTGTTTAATTACCATTTTAATTTTACATTCATTATATTAAGACTAATTAGAACATACAGTATTGAATTACTGTAAACCAAAAGAAACTAAATAAGAAAAATATGTAAAAATTCTTGAAATATTCAAGAAATATCTTATGCAGTTTTATATAGCAAAATATTGTTGTGCTTTAATTTATATTACATTTTAATTTATATTAAGACTAGACAGAGTTTACAGCATTGAATTATTATATAATTTAATAAAAAAGTAATATTTAGTATTTGTAATTTTTCTTGCCCTCTGTTGAAAACCTCAAAAAATAGTGCTTAGAACAAGAATGAACTATATATATATATATATATATATATATATATTAATAATATCAGGAACTTGTTTTAAATTCACAGTGACACAGAAGTAGCAACACACCTGTTCTTCTGTATTGGAACATACATCAGAGTGAATTTGATAATCATTTTAAAAGAATCTGGAATTTTGCATGAATGCAAAAGATCTCTCAATTGGCTCAAGTTAGTCATGGAAATTCGGAGCATTTTCCAACAGAAACTGCTTGATCTGAAAGTGATTTAAGTGGGAGCTGCACTTTATGCGTCGCTATAATATTGACAATAGACAACTGACCTTTTTTGCCAGTGAAATTTTGCTAATGTTACCCCACCTTAACATCATCATAATATTTTGTCCATAAGGCTTGTTGCCGAACAAAAATGTGTGTAAAAAATTTGGGAAAACAATGTAGAAACTGATTGTATTGCCAAAACGGGCTTGGTGACATCAAAAAGTTGCTAGAGAGACGGAGCAAGTTTGATTTAAAAAAAAAAAAATAGATTGATAAACAAAAATTAAATAATGTAGGGCGGTGACTTGATTTATTTCCATTGGATGTTCATTTTAAGGAAGATCTGAATAAGAGCTTGCAGTCGAATGTAAGAAAGCAGCAAGAATCTGACAAGAAGCCAAGCATACATCACTAGAGAGAGAGGTCAGACGTTTCACCAGAAGATCGAGTTATGACATTTTGATGAATGAATGAATGAATGAATGAATGAATGAAACATATGCATGGTTGAATCATTTTTAATAAGATCAATAGCATGAATTTAGAAAACAGATAACATGCTGACTTGCATAGGGTCAGTTTTGTTTTCATGTTGGCTTTAAACAGGAACTGTCTCTACTTCCTGTGTGCATTATCTTTGTGATTTTGGACTCTCCTATCTCTCGCAACGAGTGGAAAAGGGAGAGAGGCGAGGGCACTTTCACGTTTTGGACTTGCAGAGATGTAGCTGTCACACTTTCAAAGGGAGGCAGGCAAAGCAGGGAGGAGCCCAAGCGTGTACGCCAGTGTCCTTTGTGGGAATTTTCTCAGATCCATGAAAAGACTGTGCGCTCCTGTCGGAACGCCGATCTGGCTGAGAAGAGATCTGTGAGGTTTAGCTTGCTCTGTGAGCTGTCAATCACCCAGCGAGCGAAAGATTATCTCCACCATTGAATCACAGAGCTCCATTTATTGTCCGTGATATGTATCCATGTAGCTTATAAAGCTGCCATGTATGTATCGATCATGTAGAATGAAAGTATTGTGGGAAAAACGGCTGCGAGATGTAAATCGCACAGTGACGAACAGAATCCCAGCTGAGCCTACAGGAAAGAAAAATGACAATTGAGATCTCTTTAGAACCTTGACTGCTTCTCCTAGACAGCAATGACTTTAAATGCAGTGCAAATGTGCTTTGGCTGAAGTCTCTCGCTTCTTAGACCCCGGTGATATTACATGCGTCTTCTAGATGTTCAGAAGAGATCTCAACATCTCAATCTGCATCTACATACCAAAATCTGAAAAAGATGAACTCAAATATTTCTCATCCAATTCTTCCCAGACCAAATTTTCTGAGCCACATCAGGTATGTTTACATGCACTATTTATTTCTCAATCGGAATCCAAACGATTCTGAACAAATCTAGTCACCGCGTTCAGAACTGGAGATAACCACTGCAATAATGTCACTGGAGCTACTGTGAGCATAACTGTGCATATGCATCATAGCGCTGCGCATCTGTGCAAGGTATTTTTGAAATCGATTGAGAAAATAGCATTTACATCCTTATTTTTTTTTTTTACAGTTAATGGGATTATTTCAGGTCTACACCACCTCTTCCAATCCAATCCAATTTCATTCAGATCGAGCTCAATCGGATTTATTGAGGTGTTTACATGAAGGCTTTCCAATCCAATTGAGCAATCAATCCAATTACAAATGGATTATTTAGGGGCATGTAAACGTAGCTACTGATTTTACAGCTCTACAATGTTCCTGCATGCTCGTGCATGGGTTGTCTTTGAGCAAAAATCAAAACAAGATGGAAGAAAAACTTGTGCGATTTAGAGACTTGCACCTCAATAAAGGTCAAAAGAGCAAATTAAAGATCTTTAAAGGATGTTTCATGCATTCAGAGTTGTTTACACTGTTAAAGAGTTGGATTCTCATGCTAAGCATGGAGAAAGTTTCAAAAAACAATTTGGACGTAGGAGTATTTCTGTGCCAAAAATCTTACTTACGGGTTCATACAAGTTTCGGAGAGGTTTTTTTTTTTTCGATCGTGGCCCTTCATGACGTAAATGAGGGTGGAACTCCTTATATGGGCATTTCTCCTGGAAGAGCGCGCCCGCATCGACCAGAGCGAGAGCAAGAGCACGCCCATCAACGCGCTTCGTCCGGCGGCAGCGCTGCACGGGACTTGCTCGGGAAGAATGTCTCCAATCCAAAGAAGTGTGTTTTTGGTTGTAAGGGAAAGATAACTTTGTTCAGCTTCCTAAAGAACCCAGCGTTATGTAAACAGTGGATACAGTTTGTTTTTCCGGGGCAGCAACGGAGTGTCACAAGTGTGTTTGTTGACAAATGCTTTATAAACAAGGCCCAGTTCGACGCTGGATTTGCACATCGTTTGATACTGAAAGATGGAGCGGTCCCAGCTATAAAAGATCCCGATCATGATTCAGAACTGCATAACGGTAAGTGAAACTGCATCAAATGTTGGCATTCGGCGCCCAAGTGCTCGTCACTCTTTAGCTCCGCCCCGGCACGCCTCCAGGAGCTCTGCTTTTTCCGGAAAGAATCGTAAAGTTGTATCTTTCTTTTATAAATATGATAAAACTAAAGACTTTTTGGAGATATGAAGGATGCAGTACTACTATATAGGTACTCAAGATTAACATGAGATTGGGTGAAACTGTGTGTGTTATGCCCCCTTTAAAGAGTACCAGGCAACAAGCTCACATGGCCACAAATTGGGCGAACAGCTTTGAAGAAACCATAAAAGCTCGTTTAACCAAAGATCCTTTTTTAATTTAGTCACTTTGCCCAAGGTAGAACATCTTTAGACAGACGCCACAGTCAGTATTGCCTTTTAAGCGTCATATTATGCACTCAAGTGAAATCCACTCTGATGCGAGATTGTGGTGAAGATGCACCTCTCATGGCCCACTTTTAACAAGATCCCATCTCAGCGTCTCTGACAAGCACGGAGAGACATTGAGGTAACGTGAGTCCCTGATGTGTCTACGACTCGTCAGCGCTTAAAAAAAAGGATAAGAATCCCTTCTGATGGTGTCAGGCTGCAATCTCAGAGCTGCGCTTTACAAACCACTCGCGGTGACAGCAGGAGAGCTGGAGGGCTCGCTTTGAGAACGGTCTTGCATTTGATTTGATCACTAGTAATGATACAGGAAATAAAGATGCGCTGACCTCACACTCTTTAACTCAAAATAGACAACAATTCGAATTGAAAAGAACTTCCTTTTGACATATCGCTGACATACAAAGGGACCCTTGAAGAAAGAACTGCTTGGAAACGCGCTCAAAGCATGGATTTTATCTTCCACTCCTCCCCTTTTTCGTTTCTCGCATCCTTTTAATTCATCACCTCATTCTTCTTTACGAAGAAACACTTTATTTTAGATTAAATAATGAAATAATTCCTTTAGAGTACATCGACTCCGTATTGCCTATCGTTAATCTTGGTAAATTAGAAAATAGAGCAATGAAGCATCGTGATGGCTTTGAATTTGGGCTTCTTCAGTGTCACCCTGATGTTGCCACAGTCGACTATGGCGTATATAAGACCTCCAAAAGGAAAAACATGCTTCATGCTCCTTTGACTGTAATGGAAATCTATTATTTAGCTGCAACATTGAATTTATTGGAGCAATTTGGCACGGTGCAGCACGGTTTCAGCAGAAAATCAGCCACAATCTCTGCTACTGATGCGAACAGCTTAGCCGAGTAAACAGAATGGAACTTGAGTGCTGTAGCTGTATCTGCAGAAGGTCAGGCCTGACACATGTGAGTGACATGCTTTCTTTAGAGCACTTTACAATTACTCTATTCAGGTCACCAGGTGCAGTCTATTTTCAGTTGTTTTCCTGTGCTTAAACAGAGAGACGCATAGCTCATCTCACTAGCTGATGATATTGTAGCGCTGATGTATTTCTCAAAAAACTGAGAAGATTTACAGCTCTCTGTTTAGTCATATCTATATACACACACACACATAACACACACAAAAGCCCTGACCCAAAAGCAGTCTATACAAGGAATCAAGTTTTGAATTGTTAGCTTCATGCCATATTTTAATTAATGCCTGAGCACAAATGCAGAAAGTTATATCTTGTTTTAGCTTATCAACAGATTTTCTTAAGAGTTATGCTTAACTAGAAAGCTAAGCTGTTAGATTGCTAGTCAAAGGCTAACTTTAAAAAAAAGTGATTTTTAGCTTTAACAATGTAATGTAATACCTCGCTTAAAATAGGGATGTCATTTAAAAAAGGTATTTTTTATATCAGTAATTGCATGCTTATTTTCACTATTTATTTATTTATTTAGATTAGCTACCTTTGCCATCATATAATGCTCACTTAAAGTTGATCTTTAAAAACACAAATCATTTATTATTAACAATGTTAAATGTAAACTTTAACAAATCTTAAAATTATTATTTATTTTTCATATTTTCGATGATAATGTTGTGATGCCTAAATTGACTTATAAAAATTAAAAATGTACTTATTATTTTTTGTTCTTTTTCATTATTTTATTGTATTGTGTTTATTTAGAATTTATTAAAATTAGAAATCATTCAAATCTGCTAATTGTCAACCACAACATGACAATATTTATCAGTATCGGACAGAATTTCAATATACTGTACATGCATTCCTAATTCAAAATACATTTTTCAATAAATAAGTAAATAAATAAACATCATTAAATATTCTGATCAAATACTTTAATGAAAAGATGGGATGGTTTTGAGGTGGGAAGAAGATAGAATCTTGGATGACACCAAATCAAAAAAATAAATAAATAGATAATCCTCATGTAAAGATGGCAGCTTGCATTCCATGTACCTCTGAAGCAGGTATGTGCCAGCCAAGCAACTGCCGTTGAACGGAGGGAAAGCTAACGGATAGCTCTCTCCAGGTATTACAGACCTCCTTGAGTCTGTACACCACTAATGCATTTGCAGCACATGAAATGCAATCAGACACGGCATTCAGAAGCAATAAACTGTCAGGGAAAGGTTGCGCAGAGCCCATTAGAATTGAACACTGTTAATACACTTGAAGTCGACTTGCATTTACTCCAACGTTAACTTCCAAACCTGATTTTATGGCAATCGATAAATGTATGTGCTTGCACAGAGCAAAAGTGCTTTTTAAACATCTAACAACACCTACTCTTTGAGACAGAGACACACAAACACATGCAACATGAGTTTGTAAAGCCTTTTTAAGAACAAGTAAAACACTACAAGGAGAGCAAGAGAGAGAAAGAGAAACAGAGAGAAAGACATTATCGTCATCTGCATATAATGTTTATTTAGTCATGGCTCCATTCCAGCATGGCAGGAAAACAATAATGTTTATTTTATTCTTCCGCAGATGAAACCGAGCAGTGTGAGGAATGGGCCAATGGCACAGGGGTAACACGCAAAGTCATGCTGAATCTCGCAAAAATATCTCACCAATGACGCGACCAACTTGCAAAAAAAAAAAAATAATAATAATATGCATGTGCTCTAATTTAAAGAAATTGCTATATGAAAGATATATCGGTGTCTACGCGCTTAAACGTATTCATTGAAACCTGATTTTTTTACATAACGGCAAGAAAATGAACATGACTGAAATAATAAAGTGCTAAAGTTAGCCATTGTGCAGTGAGAAACTGTTGGCTTACAACCTTTTTATTTAACATTATTATTATTTAATTTTGATATTATCATACTGATTTCTGCAATTGTATCCTACATGGTGCGGTTGTTTAGACATGAGACAAAGAGAACAGAATTAATCAAAACCATCGCTAATACTAATACTAATGTTTGTGATGTTGCTTTCCCTCCAAAATGATGTCACTTCCTGGAGGATGATCTCATTAAGGAACTGTTTTTTTGTTAGTTAAAGGAATTTTACAAAAGGATGGAAAGTAATATTGAGGACAAGCCTATATAAAATGATAAATCAATAAAACAAATATCAAATCAATAAAAAAATATTTCTTAATAAACTGCCAATTGTTCATTTTAGAATGTAAATTTATCCTCATCTTTCCTTAATTGTGATATTGTGTTTAACTATTATTATTTCCAACTTTAACATTGGCAGTGGGAGCGGAATCACACAGAAAAAAAAACAAACAAAAAAACAGACATTCTGACATGGAACACACATTTCAAAGTAGAACAACTGGCTGTGGCATTGTTTTTCAGAGAAACAAGTATGTAAACTTAGCATGTTTTCTAAATGTCTGCAAACATATTATGGTATTTTTTATGCTTTAGTATAATTATAAAAAATTATAATAATACAACACCTTTAAGGATAAACAATCACTTTTTCCCAAATAAAATGCATTAAAACTAGCACCAATGATTACGAAGAATTGTTAAACCATTGTTAGCTGTTGACGTCTGCAAAGCTAACGGTAGCATTACAGTATTGTTTCCTTATCCGTCATCATTCAAACATCAGGACGCCTTTGTGGTTGGAAGTCTGAGATATCAAGCAGGAATATCCCGCATTTAACTTTGAATGGAACGCAGTACAACACACACACACACATACGCTCAGAGACAGGGACACACAACTCTCTCCGTTTGTAATTACTAGGCATTCAACTATTCAAATCCATAAGCTGCTGGGTAATAGAGTTGGTTTTAGCTGTATTCAACTCACAGGCTCAGAGGATTTTACACCACGGCACAGCACAGAAGTTTCAGACTGTGGAGACAGAACTGTTCCCCAACAAAACAGAAGCACAATGCTATCTTCAGTGCCGTACTTTCAGCCCTGCTACAGCAGATAAAGCACACCAGCAGGAAAAAACAAAGAACCCGGCAGCTCCCTAAAACTTCATGTTCGCTTGGGAACGCCACAGACCACGATTAATTCAACAGCATGGAATGATGGAGGAATTTGGGCCTGTATGAGTCCACACATTTTTTCAGAGTGACTGTATCAGACAGCGGGAGGAGAGGAAGGAGGCGGTGACGTGGTATCTGTGAAAACAGTCGATACAGCAGGCATGAGGTGATATTGACTTTCCCTCGTTTATTACAGCACAACATTCATATTGACCTTTTCCTTCCAAGTAACATTCAGAATGAAGAAAACACTTTTATCAACAATTAGAGCAAAATCTCTTTTTAGAGGTGGGGAAAATGTTGAAGAATACAAATATGCTGAAGTGAATGAGAAGGAACTAAAATCTTGCTGAAAACATCCAAACATGAAGAATAAAAGCAGTTTTCATAGAAATGTGCATTAGGGCTGGCTATACAGAAGTATGTTTCTGTTCTATTCCATTCCATTCCATTCTAAAATAAAATAAAATAAAATAATTTCTTGGAATTTTGACTTCATGTCTCACAATTTAAATTTAATAAAATAATAAAAAGAATAGCAATGTGCATTATGGCTGGCCATATCGAAGCATGTTTCTGTCTCAATTAAAATAAAATAAAATAAAATAAAATAAAATAAATACACTTTCTTGGAACTGAAAATATGTCTTGGAATTCTGACTTTTTTATCTAAATAAAATAAAAAGAATAAAAGTTTACATATGTAAACATACGTTTGCATTATGTCTGGCCATATGTTTCTGAATAAAATAAAATAAAATATAATTAAATGGAATTTAAAATATTTCTTAAAATTCTGACCTCATATCTCAAAATGTTTTATTTCTCATAATTGCAACAACTGCATAATTATAAATTACACTCACAACTGCAAATATATCTAACAATTGTGAGCATCTATTTTTAACATCAATTTTATTTCTTGCGATTGTAAATTTCTCAATATTAATTTATATCCCACAATTGCAACTGCATTTCTTCTAAATGCACCTTTATATTTTGTCATTTCGACTTTATATTACACAACTGTGATTTCTCGTGATATCACTTTATTACAGCATATGTTTATTTTAAACGTTATCTCAGTTTTATTTGACAGATTTCCATGGGCACAAGTTACTTGGTCGGCAGTACCTGAATATTTTAATTGTGTAACCTCCTTTTTCTATTCACATAGTTGTATATTATTTGGCAATGCCACACTTGTAGAGTCTCTCTCTCTCTCTCTCTCTCTCTCAAAAAAAGTTGTAGACACATGTCATCATTCGGTGGAGCATCTGAAAACAACTACAACTGCATTAACAGGAAGACAATTTTTTAAGGTTAACTCAAATGAGCATAATGAGCATCCACACAACAAAGTATAGACCACTTCAGCGATGACCCCTGCGTCCTCCACTCCAGCCCCTTCGCTGAGATTGAGGTGAATTAAAATTATCCTGTGAGTTAAACTCAGTACGGCAGTGAAGGAGACGAATAGGAAACGACACTTGCTGGCTGTAAACAGCCTCGCTGGTCCCTGTGGAGCATGTGTCCACACACAGAGCAGCTCTCTCAGCCTGGAGAAACCTGCACAAACTAAATCTAAACTGATATTAATGCATTTTCCATCAGCTAAAAAGTTCAATTATGATGGATGTGACAGTGCAATTCAGGCCTCACGTATACATTATTGATTAGTTCCCTTGAGGTTAAAATGTACTGCTCCTGAAGAAACCAAAGATGGAGATGTGTCTGAGCATCATGTTCTTTATCCACTTTTTTTTTGTTTTCAGTGACAGCAGGAATGCTACACAAACTAGCAAACAAACTGGAAAAGCACAGGCTCAAAAAGTATAAGATACTTTAGTGTGCATATTATTCACTAACCACTCATAGTCCGACCTGACACTACATGCATAGAACGTTGCAACCATGCATATTTAAATGAATGCATAAGCGGCACCTCTTTACAATGCAAATAAAACAATGCTTTATTAAGTTGTTTGCATTTATGCAGATAATTGATTTAAAATGTTTAGATGGTGTGCATCTATTGTAAGTAAGCCTGCATCTGTATACACCATTTCGTAGAAAACAAACTCCTGTAATTTATTTTCCAGTGCGTTGTGAAAGTTTTACATACAGTACATTCTGTGTATTTAAAAGGAAAAAGGTGAATATTTTGAGTGATTTGACATTGCTTAGGACTCTCAGTACCTTTAAATGTTTGAAATGCTGCAGATTTCCTCCCACAATCAGTGCTGAAAAAGAAAAAAAAAAAGTGAGCCGATTCTGTATGGGTGTGCTTATAACTGGTGTTATAGATTGACATAATGTCTTTTGTGTCAAAAGTAATGCTATGGCAAGTAGCTTTATACTTGCTTTATAAAGCGCTATTATTTTTATCCAATCCACCCTGGAATAAACCACATTGCAGCAAAATGAATAGTAGTTCACTGCACGGTTGGATCAAATCCACTATTTTACCTTGCAATAGCGGTCACTTCTGTGTTATTTTGAACCTTTGACCTAACCATCCACAGATGTCAACATTGCATGACAATTATGCAACTGACAGGCACATTCAACTTTCCTGGGAATCGAACCCACAACCTTCTAACAATCGCCACAATCTACATTAAAGGGGTCATATGATGCGATTTAAATTGTTCCTTTCTCTTTGGAGTGTTACAAGCTCTTGGTGCATAAAGAAGATCTGTAAAGTTGCAAAGACTAAAGTCTCAAATCCAAAGAGATATTCTTTATAAAAGTTAAGAGTCAGCCACGCCACATGTCTACGTCACGATGTGGGAAGATTTGCATAACACCACCCAAATGTTCACGCAAAGAAAGAAAGCGTAACTTTTATTCTCGCTGTAGTATTGTAG
>NW_015647431.1:634910-637492 GCF_001515625.1 Sinocyclocheilus rhinocerous
TTGTGAAAGCGAAACTATTTTGTTTGGCCTTCCAAAAGAGGACACGGCTAGAAATCAGTGGTTAAGTTGTATTTACAACACTGTTCCAGTTCATTTCAACCCAAATATTCAGATGTGTCCAGCGCATTTTATGGAGGACTGTTTCCTGATCCTGGTAGAGTAGACTACAATGCCGGCTGTTCTGACTCACAGACTGTAAGTATGTTTTTTATATTTAAAGAATTTTGACTCGTCAAACACATTTCATTACACCAAATACACAAAATAATGTTATTTTTAGCAACATCATATGACCCCTTTAAACCATTTTCACAAGAATATAAACCACAAATTATTGAAGGTTACCCAGTTTTTCAGCCAAGAAACAATGTTTACCTGCAATGAAAGCACTTAACGGCTGAAAATAAAGCATATTTCTTCAAATGCATGTCCGTAGATGTTTAAACAACAGTCAATTTGGCTCAAATCCCCTCTCAAATGACTTCAGCTACAACACAAATAACATTAGCAAACTGAAAGTCAAGAGGCACTGCTGGATAATGAATCAAATCTTCACCCAAAATGAAGTGAGCTTTTAACAGAGGAGCACTCAAGAGAGAGAATCAGAGTCAGAATCTAACTCTCATTATCAGAGAGGGGAAAAGCCCAGGGTAATTAATGACTGGTGTAAACTATTTGCAAAACGAAGCTCAGATCGTTAATGAATCATCTTAGATATATAATCAAGTAATTAGGAAATGAAGTGGCGAGTAAAGCGCAGGAAGTTGTGGTAATGAGGAATGGTGATTATCAATTTGAAGGATCTGCTGATGATCCCTTGGGGCCCGCATCATATCCTCGGCTCACAAAAGCCGATTTAACCTCTTCTCCCCAGAGTACATGACTCTGCCATACAGCCTTTCTGATCCACAGCGGAGTCTTGATCAAAGAGACTAAATGTGTCGACTCGAGTGACAGACATCAGAGAGAAAATGGGGCAATGGATTCTGGACAAAGCAGAACGTTTGACCACAGACGAGCACAGAAACGTTCATATAGAAGTCCCGCGGCTCAGGGATCAGCTTAGAGGTGTGAATGTGTATGCAAATGCAGGAGTTAATGTGCTTATACTTTTATGATGCAATTAGAGAGAAGACTGGGGCTAGTTGTCACACATCTTACTCCAGTGAAAAATTCGGCACACTCATTGGTCATATTCCATAGCCTTGCTAAAAAAAAAAAAAATCATATATATATTGTGACAACATGCCCCAATAGTAGGGCTTATATGGGGCAAGTTGTCACAATAGGAGCTTGCTATTAAACAGTAGTCTCCCCTGCCAACTGCAAAATACATTACACCCATCTATGCAAACCCAACCTCCTTCTTTCTCGCTCTTCTTTTCTCCATCCATCTCACTCTGTCTCGCTTACCGTCTCTCTTCTGTCGTTTAGCACTCGGGGCTCCCACACAAACATTTACATCAGGAATGAGATATTTAATGAAACTGGTGCAAGGAGTAATTAAAGCCCCTTTTCTCCACACAAAAGGGGCTGATGAGGGAGCCCCCCTCTTCCTCCTCCTCCTCCTGCTCTCTCGCTCACATTGCTCTCTGATTTAAATCACTACATCCGTGCACACGTCTCACTAATCAAACCCTCAAGAGCTTCTGTTATTCTTACAAAGACAGCTAAGACAGTGAAAGGACAGATGGAGGATGAAAAAAAAGACAAGAAAACTCTGCCTGGATGAGGAAGGTGACGTGTAAAAACGAACAACTAAGTCAGGAAGATCCAAGCAAACGGAATGCTCCATTGTAATGTGCAGTACATTTCACCTCTTTGAAAAAAAAAAAAAAAACAGTGGCGAGAAACTATTATTATCTACAGGCCCAAAGGGACTGGCAGGAAGTCAGAGATGTGTCTCTCTAATAGGCCTTCCTTCTGTCTGCAGTGCAGCGCTTCCGCAGTGGTTGTACATCCGGACGGAGTGATGCTCCTGCCGTATCATGACAGATCCAGCTTCATGTTTGATGTGTGTTGTAATGCTGGCTCAAAAAAGAGAGTTTTAGAAGAGCACGGACTGATATCTGTCTCTATGGCCTTTTTTTTCACAAACACAGATAAAATAAAATATGTGATAATGTGCACTATATTCCTATAGTTTTATGAGAATTCTGTGAGGAACAAACCAATATGTGTCATTATTCACTGAAAAAAAAAAGTCATTTAAAACATTGCTATTTAATGATAATTGAAATATTTTTTTTTTTTTTTTTTTTTTCATTTTTCAGTCTTTTTAATATTTAATTAAAGTTTTAGTAATTTAGTTTTTCTCATTTGTATTAGTTTTTGTTATGATCTTTTTTTTAAATATGTATGTTTGTTTTTTAATTCATTTTTATTTTTACTTTTTTTCTTCTTTTTTTTTTGCTTGTTTGTTTGCTTAATATTGTGTTTCGGTTGACATTTGTTTTATTTGATGTATTTTTTTTTTTTTTTTTTTTTAAAGTAAATGAATGTATGTCAGCGCTGTTTATAACGGAGAATTCTGTGCAGAATTTGAATGATTCTCACTAGATCTCGCAGCAACCTTATCATTG
>NW_015647431.1:638533-647979 GCF_001515625.1 Sinocyclocheilus rhinocerous
TGTTTTTTTTTTTTTTTTTTTTTACTGAATATACTTTCCTCTGGTACAGCTCTGAAATACTTACTTTTTTGTATTTATTTATTTTTTTCCTTGTATTATTATTATTATTATTATTATTATTATTCGTTTGTTTGTTCGTTCGCTGATTATTTTTTTTAATGATTTATTTATTTTACATGTTTCATTTTTAAACCATTTTTTAAATGTAAAGTCGGCAAAGCTCCAAAAGTATCAAAAATGTATTTTAAAAAACTGTTGCATAACGTGTGACGTTTCGAGCACGCATGCTCTTCATCAGACAAATGAACAACACTGATGTACCTCTCTTTATACCTCCAGGTGATCAAAGGTCACATGACCGTACAATATTATCATGATGATAATAATAATACCAAAACAATAACATATCAACCAAGGAGAAAAACAAAGAAAAAAAAACATAACATATGAAACTATGCAAATTACAAGAATACAATTCTCAATGTATTATTCAACAACCTTAATAATCATAGAATCATAGTAAAAGCTAATTATTATTGATGTTGATAAAGGATCACAAAAACTTTTTTTAATATTGATAATTCAATAAATCAAACTGAATAAGGCCAGAAACATACATGAAAAAATAAATAAATAAATGACTTTAAGGTTTTGCTTAAAAACATGTCTTTTCTTGACTGAAATCAGAAAGATCAGGAGAATATGCTGGTCGATATATTACAAATATAAATCTGAGAGCATGTGTAAACAGACTTTGCCTCTCATTTCGCTCAATACTGTCTTTTGCTTTTTTTTATTCAACAGATTTCCAGTGTCATTCAGATCAGAGTAGTTTACAACCACAAGCTGTTGATTTCCCTCTCTCTGCCCGTGGGCTAAACGCGGGTGATCTATACTTTCTCTGAACGTCCATTGCCAAGGATGTATTTGATGTCTGGTAGTGCTGTAAGATGACCGTATAAAGCTAGACGTCCTTGTTTTCAGTCGATTCTTTCAATTCTCAGTCGCTTCTAATTTAAAACACCTTCACGACGGGCAACCAGGGAAATGATCAGAGACTCATACGAACTGAGAAACGAGTCTAAGCAGAAAAGAAAAGCCTTTGATCCGGCATGACGAGCGTCAGTGCATTGCATCCTCAGGGTCACCCAAGGCATTAAATAGCATTAATCAAAAGACAGCTTCAAGTAAAAGCCACACCAATACGGTAAACAACAGCAAATGGGTGTTAGCGTTTTTTTTGTTGTTTTTTTTTTGCATTGAATAAATAATTGTGTTTATGCTTACGAGAGGTCCAGATCGGGGTCCAGAACTGGGTCATGGTAACGTGGTAAGTTCATTGCAGAGACAGAAGTGGTGCTCGAAAGGTTCACGTAGAAGCAGAAAACAGGGGCGGCAGTGTCAATGACTAGCTTCTTCAAAAATGCACAACAGAAGGCCAACAGTCACTTCAAACGCACTGTGTTTTGTCACTTTTAATCAGTCAGGGGCCCCGGTCTCAACTAACAGCGTTCGGAAAGAGGGTTGGGAAGAGAATGCACACCGTGAGAGGAAAAGAACTCAAAGAAAGCCACGGAAGCCACGCTAATTCCATGTTTCAGCGGTTATAACAATGCACGGTAAGCAAAAATATGAATAAGTGTGTATAATTATGTTTCATTTTCATTCCAGCAAAACAATTGTTTGCAGCAAGAGAGAGTGATGCAAACACAAGCGACCTCATGCAAATGAACATTTGGTTTAGACATTTCACCCCAAAATCAAAAGAGAAAAAAATGTTACATTTAAAAAAAAAAATTAAAAAAAATCCGATTTTTTTATATTGTTTAGGACTTTTGCGCATTTTAAACCCAGTTTTAATGAGGATTTAAATTGAGTTTAAAATGTGAAAATGTGAAAATCTCCTTTTTTGTAGGACCGTTACGATTTTTGCACATTTCTTTTCACATTTTAAACCCAATTTAAATCCACATTAAATACATTCTAATTGCCAAAATACATCCAGGAATATTTAATTATCATATATAATTATTATTATAATTACTGTAATTTATTACTGTGTTCCAGCAAAAATATAATATATAAATGGTAATAGTTTGAATACAGTACAACAAATATTATCATGATGAGTAAATATTTTACAAATTTCAGATTTCCCTTGCATTATAGTAATCATATAGCATTATAGTTTTTTTTTTTTTTGGAGGGGGGGAATTTTGGAAGAATTGAAAGAGGAAATGTGCTTGGTATGTCAAAAAATTTGTACTTTTTTATATGTAGTTTATTTATTTATTTAAGATTTCTGAGTGACTCAGACACATTCTTGACAGGTTTTGTATCATTCACCCAATCTATCATTCTTCAGTTTTTCTTTATAAGAGCCTCATGGAAACATGTAATCCTTATTTAGCACAAAAACTAATCGTAGGGCCTTTCACCGAGTCACATGACAAAACATACAACAGAGAAGGCCAACAGTCACTTCAAACACACTGTTTTGTCATTTTTGATCAGTCGGGGGCCACAGTCTCAACTAACAGCGTTCGGAAAGAGGGGTGGGAAGAGAACGTGCGCCGTGAGAGGAAAAGAAAGCCACGGAAGCCACGCTAATTCCATGTTTCCGCGGTTGTAACAATGTGCAGTAAGCCAAAATATTAATAAGCTTGTATAATTATGTTTCATTTTCATTCCAGCACAAATTTGTCTGCAGCAAGAGGGAGAGACTGTGGGGGAGAGCTGATACAAGCGGCCTCATGCAAATGAACAATTACAGACGGGCGGTTTGGAGGTTACTACAGAGTGGGTTTGGCTGTCTCCACACGCTGAGAAGTTATCGGAAAAGACTGGCGGCACATGCAGCGTCGCATTTATCCACTCGGTTTCCTCTGCGGCCCTCCTGTAGATTTTATCAATCCTGGCCATCCTGAAGAGGAGGAGGCATGGAACAACAAATACAACCAGTAAACTCAAATCTTGCTATCTAAATTATAACCGGCTAAGTAACTGAGTGATCCATGCCGTATAATCATGATTAAACAATATGGGAATATTAGAAAATCTCTAAAGGGAAAAGAATACCTAATTCGGATTTAAACGCGGGAGATTAACGTTTAACCTCTCGCCGTCATAAACCCGCAACATCTGTGCAGGAGATCTTATTATGATGAATTACATATTATTAGGTTTGAGCCAAAGATATGGTTGCAAAACAAGTCCATGGCCCAGATTCTCTACAACGTTCCCAAACAAAGCATCAGATTCAGTGTCAAGATATTCAGTGCCAAGTCTCGAAATAACATATATTGGAGGCATAAACATGTAGTGTATTGTTTTTTTGTTTTTTTTTCCCCCCACACTCTTTCTATAGTAGATCGCCTTATTTTTTTCCTCACACTCTATAAATAAAAACAATAAAGAGCCTCACAATACTACTTATGCAATCAATTCTTCACTTGCCAACACTTGCCAATTCAATTTAAAGTAACAGTACTGTACAATACTGTAATTATTTAGTGTGTTTTGTTTCCATGAAATGCAAAAAGTTTAATTTTTTGATACAAGCAGCTCAACAGTTTGGTAATCTGGCAATCTATCAAAGTGTCCAGATCTATTAATTTTATTCATAAATAAATAAAATAAATAAAAATAGAATGCTTGTACAATGGACTGAATGCACTTTTTTTTTTTTCTGATATCCATTCATTCATTCATCTGTCTACCTATCTATTTATTTATTGTTTTTTTTTATTTTCTTATTCAATTTAATTTTATATTTTATTTTATCTTTCTGTTTTATTTTTATTTATTTATTTATTTATTTATTTGTTTGTTTGTTTGTTTGTTTGTTTGTTTGTTTGTTTGTTTGTTTGTTTATTTGTTTGTTTGTTTGCGGGGGCATAAAGTCTGTCCTGATATAACGAAACTCAAAGCTTCTGTCAAATAATTAAATTATTGATTTATTAAAGTTTAGCATATGTTTTATAATCATTTTGTTTTGTTCCTAATCTAAAGTTCACACTTTAGATTAGGAAACACACATTCACTATTAACAAATGTGTTTTCCCTCAATAAACTCCTATTTTGTTGCTTACAGATAGTAAGTAAGGTAGTTATTGTAGTAGTTATGTTTAGGTATTATTGGGTAAGTTAAGGGATCTAGAATATGGGCATGCATTAATATTTGCTTACGTACTAATAAACAGCCAACTTGCTAGTTATTTGCATGCTAATAAGCAAGTAGTTAATACTGAACAGTGTATACCCTAATCTAAAGTGTTAATGTTAAGAATGATACATATTTCAACTGGTCAATAAGTCTGTAAAATATCAGATAATTTGACTTTATCGAAGACATAGTAAGACTTGATCAGGCTGTAAAATTGTAAAAATGTCAAATGGCACACTAAAAAAAAAAAACTAGCACACAGATTTGGAACAACATGAGGGTGAATAAATGACAAATACAAGTCATTAAAAAGTTTTCTATTTCAAGCAGCAGACAAAGTGCATCACCTCTGATTCACTAATGTATTTTGAAGCAAGCTAATCAAGGCTGAGGATTATTCTGGAGCACACAACATGAAAAGTAGGCCAAAATAAATATAATTGCTGTCTAGACTCTTACTAAGTTTGTGGTCAATGGAAGACATTTTAAGGCAATCAGCGGATGACGCAACCAGGTGCAAGCCGCTGGAAAACAGCTTCAGGTAACCAGCGGCCATTGTGTCGGCAGTGTCTGTTTATAACAGCAGATTACTCAGCAGTATGGAGGTTCAGGCCTGACATATCTGAAACAATCTCTTCCACACATAACTCTGGGTGAATAACAGGGTGAATCTCATACAAACATGTGATCACATTTCACCCCAAAATCAATCAATCAAAGGTAACACTGTATTTTGATAGTCGTACATGTCAAATTGCAGTAATTATATTATAAGTCTGCTTAGTATCTGCTAACACTTTATTTTGATGGTTCCCCAACACACATTCTACTAAATAGTAGCTTTGCAAATACATGTCAACTACTAATCCTAACCTAACCGTCTACTAATAGTCTACTAATCTCTAAAATGGATACCAAAATAAAGTGTAACACAAAAGTAAATACATCAATTATATTTCAAACAAAAAAAGGACTTTTATGATTTTGTTTTGCTGCACATTTTAAACCCAAATTAAATCCTCATGCATTCTGGCAAAAATATTTTAAACAAGAATATAGTACAACAAATATTGCCATGATGAATAAATATTTTACAAATGAATCATTAATGGTAATCCAATGCTTCATTTTCCTCAACAAAATACAGTTTATTTATTTTTTATGAACATTTTTGAACATGAAAATTTATTTTTTACAGGTTTTGTGGCATTCATCCAATCTATCATTTTTTCGGTATCTCTTAACAAGAGCCTCATGGAAACACATAAATCTATATTTAGCACGAAACTAATCATGGTGCCTTTCGCCGGGTCACATAACAAGAAGATCTATGGAAATACACACAGTCTGTGGAGCACATGATCAATACCCCATCACTCTCCATGCGGACACCTCTTTAGATTTCATGCTTCCGTCGGGTGAATTTATTTGGGCTCATGAATCTGCAACCGGCACATGCGTGTGACTAATTCTATCGACACACCGCTTATTGCTCTCGTGCCAATGATTGATCCATTTTGTGTGTGACCAGAGATTTATTGCCCATCCAAGTCTCCTTTTCCTAGATCTTCCCTTGTTTTTCTCCATACAATATCGATCGCCTCCACAACATCCATGTTCATGTACAGACTCGGCGTCACACTGAGCTCGTTTGGTTTTATGCTCTACAGCTGTTTACAGACAAACAAACACCTGACCTTTTTCTCTTTTTTTCTCTTGTGTCTTATGGCCCATTCACACTGACAGCGATTTTATCAATGGAGGTCAGCGAGTCGCTGTACTGTTAGTCGCTAGAAGGCGTTTCTATTGCTGGATGCACACATTCAATTGGTGGGCTATGCTCTTAGAAAAAAGTAAGGTACAAAATTGGGGAGGTATCTTTTTAAAAAATTACACCTTTGTACCTTATTTACCTCTAAATGGTGAATATTGATACATTAAAGGTGCATATTAGAACATAAAGTGAACATATTAGTACCTAGATGGTACATATTAGTACTTTTTGAAAAGGGATTGCCCCAGTGATAGCTTTTGTACCCTTTTTTCTGAGTGTTTATATAACTAACGTATGCACAGTGTGTAAACTCTGATCATAAATGAGACAAACTGCTGGTAAAAATAAGTAATTTTGACAATGAATCACTCAAAATGTTTCAAACCTGGACATTTACACAAAAAAAAGGTACAAAAGTTGTCACGTGGGAAGTATCTTTTCGAAAGGTACAAATAGCCTATGTACTATTATAAGGTACTTAATATGTACACTTTAGGGTAATAAAATACACATTTAAGGTACTTGGGGGGTAAATAAGGTAAGGTTACCGCCCCAGTGACAGCTTTTGTACCTTTTTTTTTCTGAATGTGTAGGTAAAATAACCACCAAACTTACAAAAAGATTTGTCTGAATGGATGAGCAGACTTCTTTATGTCATGAAGTAAAATAAATTCACATAGCAGCTTTTGTCTACAATGTTCATCGATTGGAAAATCAACTTGTTTACAAAAACTGAAAGTCTGTGTGGTACAAGACCTATAAAATATAGACCTTGTAAGACAAGACCCCAATAAAAGGAGATACTTATAAAATAGATGGTTGTGCTGTGAAATCTGATTGGATGAGCTGCATTCTGAGCTTTTGCTAAAATAATTAAAACACTTTTACTTATATAGTATTATACAGTATATTTCTTATATAGAATAACATAGAATTATATGCAAAATTATCTGTGACATTATTTTTAATAACAAATTAACTCGTACAGTATTTTAATCACTGACTTAATAAAATATGATTGAATAAGTCACATTTCAAACCAGTACATAATAACTGATATACAGCTGTGATCAGTTAAACACTCGCAGTCCTCATATGTACAATATAAACTACTGTAAACTAATGAACTATATTAGTTCGCAGCATAATTGCTTATTGTGTAATAAAATGATTGCACCTACAAGTGAAATGCAGAGCAATGCTGCTTTGTGAAGTCTCAGTCGTGGCTTTTCGGACAGATTTAGCTGCTTTCTCCGAAATTGAAGCATGTGTTGCACATGTAACTTTCATAATGTGATGTTTTACTTTCTAAATTTAAAAAAAATCAGCTGGGAATAATTTCGTATAATAATAATAATTCATATTCGGTTGGTTCATATTGGTTAATATTTTCAAATTTTTTCTATTATTATTATTATTATTATTATTATTATTAAAGCATTTGCTGCACGTGTAACTTTTGTAATGTGATGTTTTACTTTCCAAAAATAAATAAATAAAAAATCAGCAGGGAATAATTTAGTATAATAATAATTCATACTTTTTGTTAATATTTTCCAGACCACCTTCATTATGTCAGCAGAAATGTTGAAAACATTTAATTATTTTTCCAAAAGAATTCCAAAAAGTTCTAAAAGGCAGTTGTGGCCTAATGGTTAGAGAGCTGGACTTGTAACCCAAAGGTCACGGGTTTGAGTCTTGGTACCGGCAGGGATTGCAGGTGGGGGAAGTGATTGCTCCCTGGGTGCTGCAGCAAAAATGGCTGTCCACTGCTCCAGATGTGTGTTCACGGTGTGTGTGTGTTCACTTGGATGGGTTAAATGCAGAGTATGGGACAGCATACTTGGCCTCATGTGAATTTCACTAAAAAAATATAATTGATGACCATACTGCTGACGTTTATTTAGCAAGTAAACGGGGTCAATTTAAATCTGTCTGAGTTCAGTATAAAGTCTAGTGCTTGCTATAAATTATTGCAAGCTTAATGTTTTCCTAAAGAGAGCTGAGATGCAGTAAGGGGAAGGGAAACGACCGTGCTGGAGTTCTGGGTCATTCGCTAATGCAAATTCTTTCACTGCTGTTGACAAGCCAGAGTTCATATCTCAGTCATTAACAGCTTGTATCTGCTCACATATGTGATTAATGTACTCACGTAATTGCAGCCAATTGTGAAAATATTTCAGCGGTTCCTGTGCATCGATCATATACCAAGCACAGAATAATCAATAGAAACATGCTGCCAAGCGCACTGGAGCCGGAGAGGCCAGAGAGATATACCGACACAGAGAGCATGCATTAAAACAGAGAAAATTGGAATTTTTACAGGCCTTATCGTATGTATGCAGAAAACCACATATGCTACAACAAACGTGCACACTCTCTGTCACTACAAATGGATGTAGCACAAGTTTATAACTGAATGAGTTTTAGCTGAGCTGACCACTATGAAAATGTAGAGAAAAATTAAATTAAATTAAATTAAATTAAATTAAATTAATTATATGCAAAATTATCTGTGACATTATTTTTAATAACAAATTAACTCGTACAGTATTTTAATCACTGACTTAATAAAATATGATTGAATAAGTCACATTTCAAACCAGTACATAATAACTGATATACAGCTGTGATCAGTTAAACACTCGCAGTCCTCATATGTACAATATAAACTACTGTAAACTAATGAACTATATTAGTTCGCAGCATAATTGCTTATTGTGTAATAAAATGATTGCACCTACAAGTGAAATGCAGAGCAATGCTGCTTTGTGAAGTCTCAGTCGTGGCTTTTCGGACAGATTTAGCTGCTTTCTCCGAAATTTACCAGAATTCAATGGGTATTAATTTGCAGCCCTGCTCAGGGATTCCAGAGTTCAGTTCCCTTCCTCTGATTTCACACGCTCCATAAAACTGAGGACAAGGAACGGGAAAGCTCGATGAGAGAGGATTTTTCATCTGCGCAGATCTGAAAGCCTGTTTTTTACAGTCATTGAGACCACACAGGACCACACATACACTCACTGTAAACTCATTACAAGCCCAAGGACACCAGTAAATGGTCACGAACCAGCCCTGACCCAACATCCCCTTCCATCTGCAGTCCTGATGCGTCTTCAGACTTTCAGGGTCTCAAGTCCATGGCAAAATAACCTTTAAGGCCTGTTTCACACTACATGCTCAAAAGAAATCAACATCTTTGCAAATGATAAACGATGATAATATGCAAAACTTAAATTACAAATAACCCTAATAACATTATTATTATTATTAGTAGTAGTATTATTGTTGTTGTTGTTGTTATGCAGCAAATTTGTGCATCAAATTCTTTATTATTATTATTATTATTATTATTATTATTAATAATAATATTAATAATAATAATAATAAAGCATTTGCTGCCCACGTAACTTTCATAATGTGATGTTTTACTTTTAAAAAAATCAGCTGGGAATAATTTCGTATAATAATAATAATAATAATAATTATTATTATTATTATTATTAT
>NW_015647431.1:648859-650926 GCF_001515625.1 Sinocyclocheilus rhinocerous
TATTATTATTATTATTATTATTATTAAAGCATTTGCTGCACGTGTAACTTTTGTAATGTGATGTTTTACTTTCCAAAAATAAATAAATAAAAAATCAGCAGGGAATAATTTAGTATAATAATAATTCATACTTTTTGTTAATATTTTCCAGACCACCTTCATTATGTCAGCAGAAATGTTGAAAACATTTAATTATTTTTCCAAAAGAATTCCAAAAAGTTCTAAAAGGCAGTTGTGGCCTAATGGTTAGAGAGCTGGACTTGTAACCCAAAGGTCACGGGTTTGAGTCTTGGTACCGGCAGGGATTGCAGGTGGGGGAAGTGATTGCTCCCTGGGTGCTGCAGCAAAAATGGCTGTCCACTGCTCCAGATGTGTGTTCACGGTGTGTGTGTGTTCACTTGGATGGGTTAAATGCAGAGTATGGGACAGCATACTTGGCCTCATGTGAATTTCACTAAAAAAATATAATTGATGACCATACTGCTGACGTTTATTTAGCAAGTAAACGGGGTCAATTTAAATCTGTCTGAGTTCAGTATAAAGTCTAGTGCTTGCTATAAATTATTGCAAGCTTAATGTTTTCCTAAAGAGAGCTGAGATGCAGTAAGGGGAAGGGAAACGACCGTGCTGGAGTTCTGGGTCATTCGCTAATGCAAATTCTTTCACTGCTGTTGACAAGCCAGAGTTCATATCTCAGTCATTAACAGCTTGTATCTGCTCACATATGTGATTAATGTACTCACGTAATCGCAGCCAATTGTGAAAATATTTCAGCGGTTCCTGTGCATCGATCATATACCAAGCACAGAATAATCAATAGAAACATGCTGCCAAGCGCACTGGAGCCGGAGAGGCCAGAGAGATATACCGACACAGAGAGCATGCATTAAAACAGAGAAAATTGGAATTTTTACAGGCCTTATCGTATGTATGCAGAAAACCACATATGCTACAACAAACGTGCACACTCTCTGTCACTACAAATGGATGTAGCACAAGTTTATAACTGAATGAGTTTTAGCTGAGCTGACCACTATGAAAATGTAGAGAAAAATTAAATTAAATTAAATTAAATTAAATTAAATTATTTACTCATCATTGTGTTATTCCACACCTTAAAGCAGTTATTTTTCAGTGGAACATAATAATAATTAAGCAGGGATTTTCACATGACAGCTGTTCACAAAAGCAGTCCATATGACTTGTGCACTATTTTCTGAATCTTTTGAAGCCATGCTTTAACTTGTGCATGGGGTGAAAAAAATGAGGTAGTTTTTCATTTAAATGTTTAACTACTTTAAGCTGCAGTACTTAGCATGCATGGAATATTATCAGAAAATAATTACTTAAATGTGAGTAATTTATTCCTTTAAAACTTGCAAATATCCAAATATCTTGCTGTCTTTTCATATCATACTTAAAGGGGTCATATGATGCGATTTCAATTTTCCCTTTCTCTTTGGAGTGTTACAAGCTCTTGGTGCATCAAGAAGATCTGTAAAGTTGCAAAGACTAAAGTCTCAAATCCAAAGAGATATTCTTTATAAAAGTTAAGAGTCAACCACGCCTACCTAAAACGGCTCGTTCTAACACGCCCCCACATGTCTACGTCACGATGTGCAAGATTTGCATAACGCCTCCCAAATGTTCACGCAAAGAAAGAAGGCCTAACTTTTATTCTCGCTGTAGTATTGTTGTTGCCGCCGCCGCCACCATGTCGTGGAGACGCTGTGTGTTTCGTTGTGAAAGCGAAACTACTTTGTTTGGCTTTCCAAAAGAGGACGATATCCGCTTCGTCATGCCTAGAGCTGATCCGTGCTGGTCGCTAAGGAAATATATTAACTTCGCGCTGTGGATCGCCAGATCGGCTTTCACCTTGGACGAAGCCCGGTCCAGCCCGGGGTCGTCACATGTGGTTGCCGAATAAATTTAATACATTTATTGCAATTTAATAAATTGCCGCAATCCGCAAGCCGTTCTCTAGCCCGCCGGCCGCCACTCACTCTAGCCCGCCGTGTGTTTCGTTGTGAAAGCAAAACTACTTTGTTTGGCCTTCCAAAAATGGAC
>NW_015647431.1:651166-667372 GCF_001515625.1 Sinocyclocheilus rhinocerous
TTGTAAAAATCGACGCGTTTCAGAAAGGCGGGACATAGAGGAGCAACAATAATGTACATTATGTGGAAAATAATGTGTTTTTTTAACCTTAAACCGCATAAACACATTGCATTACACCAAATACACAACATAATGTTATTTTTAGCAACGTCATATGACACCTTTAATACTGCCACAACCTTGACTTGTGAAATGATCTAAAACCACTGATTTTTCAGCCAAGGTTTTTTGGGCCTTTTTGATAGCAGCTAAAAGGCTAGTCATAGTGACCACAAATGAGCAGATACTCCCCATAACACTGTGGCAAACAGTTTCCAAGGCGACCACACAAACTCTGGCTGCCGTTGACTCTTTGTGCAACTTCCAGTCCTGTGTGATGCTCTGAGAACCAACAGCTGACTCTGTGAGCATCAGCATTTTTCTCCAGTCTGTTTACTCCCTCAGAGGACATATTAATTGTCCCGCTGACGATGTGGGAGGTTTACAACCTGTGCGACATCGCTTGTGAGGCTGTCAAGACACAATATCTTTTCCCCGTTAATTCAATAAGCCCAAAGGTGTTCAATTTATCATAGACATCGAAGCATCGTTCATCATTATGAACCTGCAGTGCTGGGTAGATTATACGGCTACTCTGTTAGCATTCTAGCATGTTAGCATGACTGCATGTGTGTACTTTAAAAGAGCCCTCAGTCAAAAGACAACAAGAGAAAGAACCATTGCAGACAAGATTGTGCTTCTTTTCTCCCTGACAGATGTCATGTAAAAAATATGAATAATTTACTCTGCCTCTGCTTACAAACACACAAAAGCTTTTAGAAAACTTCAGTCCCACTGAGTGAGACAGCAGATAAACAATAGATTTAGGTAAAAATATTCATAAAAGTTGTGGCGTCTATAATACAGGTAATTAAATATGAATAGGAGAAAGCAGCATCAGGTCCAGAACATTAGAGTAGGCTACTGTAATAGTCCCATTTAGCACGCTCAGAAACATGCAAACACACACACACACATGCACAAAGAAAAGAAAAGAAAAGAAAAGAAAAGAAAAGAAAAATAATAAAATATATATTTTAATGGTTTTAATGGTTGAACAATAAACCGTGTTCCTATCCTGATTGTTCCGTTCTTGAGTAGTAATATATGTGTATATTTATATTTATTTTTATTTTTCATAACAATATAATTTTATTAAATTAAATTAAATTAACAATTCCTATCAATCAATAACCCTTTTTGATAGGTTGTTAAGTATTGTATTGTACTGAATTATTATATTATATTATATTATATTATATTTATTTTGAATTACAGTTTCTTCATTGTATTGGTTACTGGGTGTTTAAAAGCACCAGTAAAGGTTAGATTTCTGAAGAACTAGTCATAAAAACGTTATCTGTAAAACTTTTTTTTATGATTTTTTTCTGTCAAATCAGACTCTACATTATTTTTAATTACGATGAGACCATTTTAAAAATGTGCATTGAACCCACTTATCAATCCATTTTAAATATCCAAAAATATTCCGTTTTGCAAAGTGTAACAAGTTACTTATCTCAAATAAGTGTTCTGTCATCTCCATGAAGAGATAATACATCAAAAGTCAAAAGTACCAGCAAACAATTTGACCAAAAAACAGATTTGAAATGCTATCCCACAGAAAACACAGCAGCGACTTTTCCACGCGGCGTGTGTGTGTGTGCTCTCTCGCATCACCCCTGCAGTGTGTTTTCTAGATACGCCATGACCTCTGACCTCAGGATGACTATAGCTAGAGCTTGAAAGCAGTCCCGCCCAGTACCACCTCACCGGCTTGACATTTTCAGTTTAATCCACTCAAAGTACTTCAAAATATCAAACTGTCTTCAAACGGAATTCATCGGACTTCCCCTCAGCCGTCTATTTAAGACAAGGCGGACAGGCCTCTTCCCTGCATCACAATCTGGTCACCAAGGCAATATAGTGTCAGCTCCATGCCAGAGAAGCTCTCATGTGAAAGCCAAGAGCATTGCAAGTGCCACTTTGTTTGTTTGGTTTGTTTCATAAATACTTTAAGAGGCCGCATCTTGAAATTGCCAACCCATGCAGCACATAAACATGTTCTCTGGCACCCATTCACGCTTCTAATTAGGAGAGTCTGAGTTTGAGCAAAGCAATATGTACCTACGAATGATTCTAAAAGCATTCTTTATTATTCATGAGGGAACTACGGCTTACACAGGGATCTGGCAACACCTCCAAATTAACCCCTCAGATGCTGGAAAACAGCAGAAAGATCTGTATGAGTGAAACTCATGAAAACGTGTCCGGGTTACATTTCTCTCAAAAAATCAGGAATCACACAGTATGCATGAAGAAAATTAATATGGAAGAAATTGGCTTTTTATGATTGAGATTGTTTGCATTGTGTCATTACTTTCACAAAAATGAAGTACATTCAAATCCCTCCCTTCCAAATTACTGTAATGCATCTGGATGTTTTACTTTTGAGACAATTCTCAAATGGTTATCTTTATTATGATGTAATATGTATTACGTATTACTGTAATATGTACTGCATAAATAAATAAATAAATAAGCCAATGCATAAAAACATTTTTATAGTTAAAAAAGATCATTTAATTGTATGTAGCATTACAGTAGGGAAAATAAGCTTAATTGCTTTATTGTTTCAAAAAATAATGTCATTGCCAAAAAAAAAAGTCCTATAAAATCTTGTTTAATATAATATAATATAATATAAAAAATTAATGGACAACACAAATATTATCATTATGTACCAATAATACAGTACTTTGCACATTAATAAATAAATACATATTTTCTTTCATGCAAAATAATTTATCATTCATCATTAATTTCTTGAAATATGAAATATGACGCAGACCTGTTCATGACAGATTTCATGGATCTTGCCATATCATTACATATTCATGTCTTGCAAATGAGTCGATCCCTCGTCTGAGAGGTTTCCGTAAATGATTACGGGTTTCAATAAGTGGCTCATCTGACCTGACAGCTCTCCCTGTGTTCTGACCTCACGACCCACCCACTCAGACACAATAAAGGACTTCCTGTTTACATCAAAGTTATAGATGTGTCGGTAAAAAAGCGAAACGAGTCTCACTCCAGTCTGAACCTCGGCACTCCACACCCACGCCAACACTCCTAATGGATCTCCACGCCCATGATGCAACGCTCCAGTGCTGCAACCAAGTAAATAAATAGAAGTTCAAGACTTTTGTTAGGTTCCTCATTCTGCTCTTTGGAAGTAGACGATAAAACCTCCATCGGTATCATCTACACGTCTAGGGTTGCAATGTCATTTGAGGGAGATTCTCAAGTCAGAGAACATTTAGATCAAAGAAAATGACTGAGGCGCTTAAGTCGCTTAAGGGTGGATATAAATACCTCTCCAAGTAATTTTCCCCAATCTGACATACATACTTGTAGCACAGCTGTCTGACTGGCAGGTTTCCTGGTTTCTCCATCAGTTCGTCCTAATTTAATTTCTTGAACATATTTACCAGGGTTGTGAATCGATCACCAATTTTAATTTTAGATTTATTACATGAACATATTAATTGTATATGGGTCAAAGATGAAAGGATTTTCAAGCATCAAAACAATACAAGATCAATGTACCTTTATTTTTCCCCATGTGTTTTGTTTGATTTGATTTTTTTTCTGAGCAAAAAAAATAAACAAAAATCATACAGTTTTACCATGATTTACAGAAGACACCCACTAAAATGTCATTCATTCTGACAATAGTTTATATAACAATAAATCTTGTCAGGCATGTTTAGAACAAGAATCATTAGATGACATTAAAATACTCTTATTTAAGGATTACAGCGCAGCCCCCAAAATATTACATAATTGTAATTTTAAATCTTTATGATTCTTGATGCCACTATCCTTCAAACCACTATAGGTTTTACCCATTTGTCAACAAGAAGTTTAAAATATAATTAAATTTAGTATGATCACTTATTCTTTTATATATTTTAATAAGTACAGGTCAAAATAAGTACAGTATGTTGATTCATTTTTACATAAAGAAATCTGTTACGCTGAATTAAGGTGGAACATTATTTCCTTCCTATTTTGTCATTTTATTTATTTTCACAAAAGTTATTTTAAACATTAAAGTAGACATTTTACTTGCATTTGATGGGCTTTCTGTGTACATAAAATCACTTTTGAAATTGTATTTGATGCGGACACCAAAATGGGACGTCATCTTTGACCCATATTACAATATTTGCGATGAAAATATGCCAAATACAGATAATTAAAAAAATTAAAAAATATTCCCCTGGCTTATTACCTTCTTACAGAATTTACGTACAGATCCAAGATGATGAATTGCGCTTTTTAGGCTACGTCCACACAAAGCCAGAGCTTTCCCTATCTGATATTTTTTTTCTCCTCGTCTCAAGAAATATCACGAAACCACAAAACCAACACAAAACGATGTAGTATACATGCCAGACCAGTATGTGGTGCTGTAATTCTGCCACAGAGATACACTAAAAATGGAGAAGAAGACTTGGACTATGCGCATAGGTGTGGACGGGGCCTTAATCACTTTTTTCTTTAAATAAATAAATCGCACTAAAGGAATGTGTTAAATTGACAGCGCTAGCCTTTCCTCTTCAGATGTTTTATTTGCAGGCATAAGGCATCTCCTGCGGCATCATGCGCTGGCCTGCGCCCGCACCCAAACACCATCCATGCCAAATCTCCTCCGCGGCTCTGACGTGCGGCTACCTCTCGCGCTCTCTGTCTCTCTTATGTCATATTTCTTGACGTGTGAAGACGTGAAATTGACGAAGTGTTTAAGAACACGCTGAGGAGGACAGTGTAAACTTTGAGAAGGCCGTAAGTAGCCTGACAGCTGGAGATGCTGAGTGACAGTGGTTTTCCGCATGCCTGACCCACTCCTCCACCCACCTCCAAGAATACTAAAGGAATGAACTCTTTAGTTAACTTCATCCACAACTTTTCTTTCTAGGCCCATAACAACAAGAAAAGTAACTTGTAAATGCAGAGTAAATGGAGACTCTTCTCGAGTTGCCTCAGATTTTCCAAAACACAAAATCCTGCAATTAATGGTCAAAAGAGCACAATATGAACTCCAACATTTCTAATTGAATTCCTCATGTGCTTATGAACTTTTGGAGAAACATCTGAGAAGGTTGATAGTTGAACAAAACTTTCCTGAGGCCCTAAAGAAAGAACAAAAAAAGAGCAACCTTTGATACATAAAACGTTTATTTGCTAGAGCTCATTTTAGGCCCAAAAGAAAATGCTATTGATCAGTGGTTGGTCTTTTTTTTTTTTTTTACTTGAAAGTTGTTTCATTTATATATCAACATTATAAACAAAACAGACACTAAAGAGACAATTGTAAATATAGAGCAGTAAAATTAGCATGGAAAGCAGCTCAGAACACTTAGTCTTGCAAAAAACAATGTTATATATAATGAGATAATGATATATATATAATGAGAAATGTTTGGAAATAAATGAATATCTGACATGATTTTGAGTGTAGTTTGAGACTCTTCTGACACTCCAAAGGAGACCCATGTGAGATCACTGGAGTCTTTTCTGTAGCAGGAGACGTGAGTTCAAGTCTCCATTTCATCTCACTGCCATCTGAAATATTAAAGAGATCTGATTTATGATTTTTCCTTCCTACATGAAGCTGCCAGAAGAGCACAAACCAGGAGAAAGAGAGATTAGAGAATCTGTGTGGTTTAGACAGACAGACAGATTAATTGACTCACATACAAATGAATGAATGGCGGAATGACAAGGAAAGAAGCAATGACAGAGCAATGAAACGCAAGAAATTCTGTAATGGATAGGACGAAAAAAAAAAAATAAAACAGCAATGCAATTCAAATCCCTGACCAATATTTTTCTGGAAGAAAATAAAGATACTCGCATATGTCACGAATCCGGTCCATGAACTTCCGTCTGCTCGCCACCAGAGGTCACTCTTCCACTACTATGGACTCTTGCACCACACCACTGTTGCACTTCACCCGGACTACAGTTCCCATCATCCACTGCACTGATTACACACACACAGTTGATTGCACACAGCTGTAATCAATCACACATTCCCTATATAACACTCACTCTGATCCCTTCCCACTGCCGATTCGCCCCGTAACAGCATAAGAGATGCATTTGCACCATGAAATATTACAAAAGGTCAGAGTTGTAATGCAGTCTGTCCTTCAGACATCAGATAAGAGTGACCATGCTAAATTAATTTTTTGGACACTATTGATAACATTTGTGGCAAACCGTGGACTCAGAAAATTATGTTGTCATCCCAAGTTAAAAAATAAAATAAAATATATGATTACATCACAACGGTCTCATGTTAAAATAATGTTGTGGCTTTATTCTTCCAATGTAAGTGTAACCACAATGTTTGCTTATTGTAATTAAAATTAGGGATAAACTGAAATTGAATTCTGCGTTAATCAACAAATTTGGGCACGGCATATTTCTGGACATGTTCTTCTTCGTTTCTTTGGTCTGTGCAACACGATTTGCTTTAGACCAGAGAATAGATCATCCATTCAGGACTGATGATGTGTGTTGAGAAATGAAATGAAATGAAAATGGCAGTATGAAATATTAGCGGCCGCATTCCCCGGCCCATTTTGGCTGCATTTCAACAAGGAATGAAATATTTCAGCAGGACTTTGAGACTGGCCACAAAAGTGTGTCCCTTTATTTCAAAAGTGTGTCCCTGATTTACTGGAGGTGAGCAGATGACACAGTTTTTATTTTTTTATTTTTTTTATTATAGAAAACAAAATGTGTCAGTGGTCTGAGGTCTGTGTCATGCTTTTTTGACACCTGTGTGAACAGATGGCGATAAACACACCTGTATAAAGCAAGCTGGAATGCTTAGAAACCTGAGGATGTAAGTTACGTCTCTCAAGCTGGCACCCTGGAGTTCACAGAGTGAGGCGACAACAAAACACACACACACACACCGCAGTGGCTTTTGACTGGAAGGCAAACTCTCACACATTGTATCTCACATATCACACCACAACCACTTTAAAAAAGTTAGAAAACAACTAAGCTTTCTAGAAGAAAAATAACACATGTCCAAGCTCAACCTAGAAGAGACCACAGTTTCATTCAGTGAAAACGATTTAAAGGGGAACATCACCCAAAAATGTGTCAGTGCTTTTTTTTTCCATACAATGGAAGTCAAAATGGTTTGGTTAGCAGCCACTTTTCACACGATATTATTTTGTGCTCGAAAGAAAGAAAGAAAGAAAGAAAGAGTTTTTTTTCTAGTTTTCAGCAGATATCTGAACTAGAACTCTGACACACTCTCTGCAGCCTTCTTAATGAAATAAAACAGTTAACTGAATTACCACAGCGCTCAATACTACAGCTCCAAGATGACAACACTATGGATTCTTCATATATTCAGCCATTGGATTGTGTTTACAGTGAGATATGATAGAACATCTCAGAAGAACTGAAAAACAGATTGATTTATTTGTTTTGTTTTGTTTTTTTTGGGACAACATATTTCTCCACTTGTAGAAAATGAAATTGGCATTTCTGTTCAAGCTTCAGGGATTGATTTTTTTCACCCGCTGGGTGGCTTGTAATAAGACATGAAATAAAATAAAAAATCTTTCAGCTTTTAAGAGAAAAAAAAACACAGCTGAAGTACCCACTTTATTTCTTTATTTCTGAACATTAACCAAATCAACTTTAAGGTTTCGAGGCACTGTGTTGATACTTTTATGATTTCTTCATCGCACAAGAATCACCCATTAATATGTAACATGAAACGCCATTCACAACTCATTCTACATTGAGTTCCCTTTCATGGGAACTTCGAACTGCGTCCTCTAGGGGTCGCTATGGGGGAACGCCTCGTCGTGACCCGTGTCTGAAGCATACATTGAAAAAACACCAACTCGTTGGCCGGCGACAGCCATGACGTCAGAGGATCTCAATATATCCTAATTTGTGTGAAAAATAATGCATAATCCATTGGGAAAGTGGCACGAATAAATAAACTAAAGATATCATGCACTTGACAACACAGTTTGAGTACCTGCTTCAGGTAACTTTGCTAAATATTCACACTACTAAGGAGTTAACAGTTACTGCTTAATACAACTACTAAGTTATTAACAGTTACAAATATACGCCAGTACATTTTGAGTAGTTTAATTTGATTGATTGATTGATTGATTGATTGATTGATTGGAGATAAACAATACATACAGTATTTTCAGCAGAGCCCTAAAGCTACTTGGCTATTGGTTATAATTACATAACAGTATGTAACATAATATAAAAGATAACAAATGGATAAACTTGCACTATAGTATTGTGCACAATAAGACCAAAACCTTACATTTTGAAAGTAAGTGTGGTCAGTTTTGATTTCATTGACTGCAATGACATTTATTTTTTGTAGAGCTTTATAATACTTTACGTAACTATCTTAACATTCAAAGTTGATCTTTAAACACACACATAATTCAGTTACACAGTTAAATGTAATTTTAAGCGAATCCCATAATATCTGTTTTTCATACTAAATGTGCTTGTAGCATTGATTGATTGATTTTTATTTATTTTTTGTTAGAAAATAATGTACAACTTTACTTTCCGTCAAATTGCCAACAGTAAAACTATTGTTTATTAGCTATAAAATTAAAATAATAATGAGGTTTGACTTTGGCATCAAACAGAATTTATTTAATTGTATCTATTCTAGTTTATTTAGAATTTTATATAATCCTCTTTTTACAGTTTCAGATTTAATTTTCCAGAGTTCATTAGATTGCATTCATAATTTTGATAAATGTTGATTTTACATTGATGACATTCCTTCATTTTTGTAGAGAACTTTAGTTTTGTTCAAAATGCCATTAGTAAATATTCAATATATTTTGTTAGCTATGACATTAATAATCAGTTTGGCTTTGGTATAATGCAAAATTGTATTTACTTTATTTTACTTAGAAATGTATTTAATCCTCCTTTTACAGTCTCTGATTACATTTTACAGAGTTCATTAGAATGCATTCACAATTTTGATTACATGTTGATAGTAATGACATTGCTTAAATTCTATAGAGCTTTAATACTTTACTTAACTAACTTAATATGCAAAGAGTACGTAACACACATTGAAGGAATGTGACATTACAATTGAATGTGACATGTCATTAGTTATAAACAAGGAATTTAAGACAATTGCAATGCTGGAATTCAAGCTGTTTTGAAAAGGACAGAAGCAGCTGACTACAGAAAACAGCTTTTATTTAGAGAAAGAAAAAAAAAACAGCACAATAAAATCATTTAAAATGAGTCATGTGAGTTAACCGTTATGTCTCAGACAAGATAGAACTCCTACTGCAAGACAAATGAGAGGCTGAGTTTCCTACAAAATTGGGTACACTGGATGTGTTCTTAGAGCAACCATTTATATCTTTCCCGTGACATGTCACGATGTTGCTTAGCCAGTCTTTGAGTCGTTATGCACAGAGGCCTCATTTTTCTTGGTCTGTGTGTCTTACGGCTCTGCGCAAGTCAGTACTGTGGGACAACAATCCCGGCGTTCACCTTGTCCCTCTTTCACCTTGACTTCAGCCAAATGCACAAGCTGTATAACTACCTGCAAAAATCTTTAAAGTGTACAAAAGAGCCGCAAGCATGAAATTGCGAGCTCAAAGCTAAGCCGTCGGTCGCGAGTTAATGGGATGTATTTACACGCGGTCAGCGCGCGAGAGAAAAGCCACGCTTCGGCTCGCTACGTGTTGGGAGGCGAAGCCGGGACAAAGCAACATTATCTGCAACAATTGTGTTTGTGGATGAAAGTATTCGGACTATTACATGCTTGATCTAAACTGAAATGAATGAATAATACGGTAGGTAATCATCGACAAAAGCCATTTATTGTCCAATTAATTGTCTTAGAGGTGGTTACAATCCACATGAAGGCACCAGTGTGGAATACAAATGAAGTGTGAACGCATTCAGAGGACACGTGTAGGAGAAACAAAGCAGAGCTGGAGAGCTGCTATTTCTGTGAACTACAGCTGCAGGAGGAAGGTGTTGTGTTGTCTGAAAACCTGCTAAGATGTTTCTCTGAAGGTGTTACCTGTGTTTCACGACCCGAAAAGACAATGAACACTTTTACAACGCAGTGATACATTAGCTGTTCCAAAACCTAGCAAGCTGTCTCGCTGTCAACCGCCTAACCGAGACATCATCTCATAAGTGACTGATTTCCAGGACTGTACAACAAGAATAAAATGAGTTTGTTTGTATAATCTCAGGTTCTGATGATGTATTTTCTTCAGTGTTAAAAATGTCTAATGTGAGTTTGAATGTGACACTTATAGCCATACTGAAAGCAACAATAGATAGTTTACCTAAGATCTTGAAAATAAATTCAAGCAAACATGTACGTTAGAATGTGAACTCAATGCGAACCAACAAGGGTATGCCATAACAAAGATGGTATCAGTCACTCAGTATGTGCTTTTAATTATGTTAAAAAGGTTTAATATTTATGAATTAGATTATAAACCTATCTATTTCGTTGGAAGTGCTGTGTGCTTCCAGAGAGGCTCCGCCCAAGCCTGTTTCTGATTGGCTGTGATATTGGATTGATTTTGTCGTGTCATGTCTGGTGTAGATGGACAAATTGCTTGTTGCTGGAATCTTGCCGCGTCGCGTCTGGTGTTAGGAGATTTCGGTCGTTCCCCATTGAAGTAGAAGACTTTTTTCTATGACTATTACTAGTCACAATTTTTGTATGTTTTGCATTTTTATGCATTTAATAGGGTGCCATATTGCTAGCTTAGCAACATGCTAACAGCATGCTCTAGTATTAGATTCATGTGTTAGTCATGTCTCCCATGCAAACATGCTGTAAAGCACTGGAAATCAGTCACTTCTGACGTGAAGTCTCAGTTAGGCAGTTGACAGCAAGACAGCTCACTATGAATGCAGAGATATTACAATTCTGGCTAATATCAAAGCCAAAACCAATAATTATTTGAATGTTATTGCTAATACATTTTAATATATAGCTAACAATATAGAATATGTACTATAGGTAATTTAACTGAAAGTAAAGTTCTATATTATTGTACCTAAAAATATGAATTATTATAAAATAATTAATAATTAAAAATAACATTAATAACTACAGTAATCTTGTTTTATCGACCTAAACAAGTTCATTGAGCAAAGTTTTTTTTTTTTTTTTAAAGGGGTCAAATGATGCAATTTCAATTTTTCCTTTCTCTTTGAAGTGTTACAAGCTCTTGGTGCATAAAAAAGATCTGTAAAGTTGCAAAGACTAAAGTCTCAAATTCAAAGATATATAAGAATTTGCCACTGACGATTCAAACGCGAGTTTTGAGCAGTGTAGAGTAGCGCTTGTTGTTTGTCATTTCTCCGATCACAAATGCAGACATGGTTTTATGTTTACGTGGCAAACTGCTCAATTAAGCTTCAATTAGGGACGCACAATATATCAGTGTCATACTGGATATCAGTTATTTTTTCTCCCTCTGTATGATCGCCCCATGATTTTTTTTTTTTTTTTTAATGTATTGATTGTGTTGGTTGATATTGGATTCATTTGATTATTGTTCATGCTTATTTCATCAAATTTTACATACAGACTACATTAGCCACCATCTAACGTTAACTTAAAGTTCTTTAAAACCACAAACAATTCAATAACACTGTTTAACGCAATCTTTAGCAAATCTCAAAATATACATTTTTCATACTGTACTTTATACTGTTGTGATGCCTAAAATTTGCTTGTAGCATTTAAAATGATTTTAGTATTTAGGGTTTCATTAATTCATTCATTTTTTTAAATAAAATAACATTTAACTTTACTTTCAGTGAAATTACCAGGTCCATATTCTATATTGTTTATTAGCTATAACATTAAAATTATTATTGGCTTTGGTATCAGCCAAAATGGCATTTCCATTTTTGGGCCGAAAGAGAAAAATGGCCGAAAATGCCCAGCAGTGTTCAACACAAAGGTTCCACTCTCCCTCTAGCCGTCGTCACTTCGTGGTGTGATGCTCCGCTTAATATTCCGCTCTATGAATGCATTGAGTTCCTCATGGCCCATGCGAACGCTTCACTCGTGTACCGATCATGCTCACCGGAAAAGTAAAGTCAGCTCAAATAACATGCCAATAGGAAATTTATATGTAGTATACTTGTTCCTGTTTGCAACAGCGCTACTGTGTTGTAACATGGTGTAGTACAGCAACGCTGGCAAAGTGACGCTACCCTCTCGTGACGCTATGCTCTGCTCACATGCTCTGATAAAAATAGCTTTGTAGGACTATACATTATTTGGATTTACTGAATCCAAATAAACAATCAGTATCATTAAAAATTATTGAGTACATTAAAAAGTCTTACAAAATTATTTGACATTATTTAATAAAATAATAAATAATTATTAAAATCCATTTTCAGTTTCGGTTTTCGGCCAAGTGCATCCAGAATTTTTGGTTTCCGTTTCGGCCCAGATTTTTCATTTCAGTGCATCTTCCTATTATCAACAACATATATCAAATCAGCATTAAAGTACCATTATAAATTGCGAAAACATGCTTTAAAAAAAATCTATTTTTCAAACAGGTCCAGCTAATTCACATGCATACCAGATTAAACAAATTATATCAAAAGGTGATTGGCTTATTTAACTGATAGGTGGGATTCTCCCGCAGCTGCCATATGAATCCCCCTTTTACAGTCTCTGATTTAATTTTCAAAGTTCATTGGAATGCATTCACGATTATGCCCCCTACCTTTTGGAATATCCTTCACATCAGAAAAGCACCTATGACCTATGCCTTAAGGATTTGGAGGAGTCTACAATTTGTGACAGAAGCGTTATTGTCTTTGTGTCGTGCAGTTTGTCACATAAACACTGAAACACATTATTTTTCTACTCTTCCCGTCCTACTTTCTCCAAAGTTCACAAAAATACCCATCTGTCATCGATTTTCCAAACAAGCCCCGCATTCCTGGGTCAAGTGTTTACTTCTGTCCCTTCAACAACTGGAAGAAAGACAGGGACCTCTTTTGGGAGAGGTGGGCCATCTCGCTTTCCTCCATAAATCTCATTATGAGGTATATGACCCCGGGTGTCAATGTCGCCTTCCTCAACACGAGAAAGAATCACCAAAGTACATCAACTTCCTGTCAGCATTCTTTTCCATTAGCTTAAGCGCTCATTTGACTTCAGCCCTCATGCGCACGGCAGGAATAATTCAGGAGGTAAAGGACGAGCTGTCGGAAGGTCAGAAGTGGACGTTACGCTAACGCTAACCTGGCAGCAATCACTCATCCTGATAAAAGGTCAAAGAATATGCCAGCTCAAACACGCATTTAATAAGCAAGATGGATGCCACATCGGTCACATTAAGCTCTGTTCTCCATCAGAATCAATAGCCAGATTTACGCTGCCCAGTGAGAATGAATCAGGTACCAAGGTTTCATAGTTTAAAAATGTCTTATTCATTTTTATTTTGACAACTGATTTCAGTTTTGTTTCATTAATTGCTTTGATGTTTACATTTTAACTCTTAAAAACACCTTTGTTTTCATACATATTAATATCACTTTTCAACAAAGCTTTAAATGCCTTACTAGTAATCACTGTGGTGTTGTTAGAAAGTCATGCTAACTAAGAAAATAAGTCCATTTCACACTTTAAGGGCCCTCCAAATAGAACCGAGAACTGGTAAAACATCAACTATACTATTAGTGGTATCAATGTTTTTCAAAAAAATGATTTCTACAAAACTTTTGAATTGCCGCCAATGGAGAAAGGTGCATTTTGCTGCCAGATGGTATAGCTACCAGCAAGAGCTGATGGATCATGCTAACCAGCCAAACCTTGACCATCTGGCACAACTAACAGGAAACATTGGCGTCTAGGGGGCCATTATTGCAGCTTTAAAGGAAAGACACCGTAAAATGTTAGAAGAACTTTAAATTTGACATGAAAATTATATTCTGTAAATGCATGTTATAGATATTATTGTGAATGATTCATCGGTGTATGTTTTTTGTTTTATTCATAAATAATTATGGATATTCCATTAAATCACTACTTTAAATATTAGCAATACAAATTGTGCCATACAATACTAATTAGGTGCCAAGACCAATGCAGGTCTGCAGTCAAAAAATTAAATAAATAAAAATTTAATTGAAATATAAACATTTTTAAAAAACATTTTAAATATTGTTGTTGTTTTTTTTGTTTTTTTTAGAGTGTAGACCCTTTTTGTATTTTTTAGACTTAAAAATAAAGTCCCTAAAAAGGTCACTTTTTTTTTCTGTATTAAATTAACTGTCCTGGTTTTAATATTAATAATGTTGTCAAATATGAGAAAAAAAAAAGTCTCTGCAATGTCACTGTAATTACTTCATCTTCAGCAGTTCAGTGCTCTTGTGGCCACTCGTCTATAAATATACATTTGAGGATGTTTCTCTAAGAGCTCTCTTGAAGTTGATAAGTATAAAGCTTCTGAGGAGGACTGGACCCTCAACGTCCCTACAAAATAACCACAGCTAGTAAGGGCACGGCCTAAAAGCATCCAAAAAGATCTGTTACACTTGGCATAAATACGCAGGGCTTTGCTTTTTTTTTTTTTTGTCAGCCGTTATTCTCTCAGGATCAAACGTCCTCTGTTGGAAAGCTGCACAGCCTCTCCCGCTCTAATCTAAAGACATCAACTTAAGTACCACAAATGAGATCGTAAGAGATGAAATATTAATATTTAGAAACGTCGTAACAATGTGTCCCAGATCATCCTGGAAGCCTTTGATATGATCCACACTCAGAGCCTTTAAACATCTCCCCTGATCATACATCTGAAAGCATGGGGTCATTAAGGGAGAAACCTCCCTCTGTATGATCGTCCCATTTACCTGATTGAAATCAGATGGGGCCCACAATAGATCATGACAATACATAGAGAAAAAAAAAACACTGAGATCCTTCATGAAAGGCATTTTGTGATGGCTACCATGTAACTCTGATGGGGAGTCACTGAAGAGCGGTTTTGTTCAATTGTCCGATTGAATCATGGGGGCGACTGGTCTATTTTTGAACAGAGGATCTGCTTTCGAAGTCATTGAAGGTCAAATGAATCATGACTCATTACTCAAAAAGAAATATTTAATCTGGTAAAATGAAATCCTAACCATGTTTAGGGCTCAAATACATTAGTCTAAATCAGAAAGCAAAGAATGTAATATGATTTGTTGCCCCTCATTCTTAGGCAAAACAAAATGAAACAAAACAGGATGAAATAAATCCACTGAACATCTAAGACAAAGGGTCAAAATAGGCCACAATGCACTATGCAAGATTATAAAACCATAATTTATGTGCAATATTGCAGGTTTGCCTTCCTCATTAGAAAAGCAGGACATATTTGCATTTTAAAACCCTTAGTGTGGATATTACTTTCCACCTCATAGGTTCATTACACAAATCAACGTTCATTTCTGCACTCTATTCTGTCTTTAATTTAACCCCTGCTGGGAAATCATGTCAAGAATAAGTGATAGCTTAAAAATAATACCTCATTATTTCCCAAGAAAGTTACCTTGACTTCATTGGCTTCACTATTGATTAAAAGTGTGTGGTCTATTCTTTTATTTATTTATTTATTTACCGTGCTGTGAAGAAATCTGATTCGGTCTTTGAAGTACTGAAGAGCGCAAAACTTTCATGTTGAGCTGGGAAACCTGTCTAATTACTACGGTGGAGAGAGGGTAGATATCCTAGATATCCTCACATTAGCTCCGTTCTCAAACCTAGAGAGCTGCCTAGCTGTCTACTACATACATAGGCAGCTGTCTTCTAAGCTTCCTAAGCTTATAAGGCATATAAATTATCACGTAAAGCACATGGGAAACTCCATTCACTACTGATTTCAATCCAATTTGATATTAACATGCTGCTAAGCTTAACTCAATAGTGTAATAAGCAAAAATAATATTTTTTGTTTATCTACAATACCCTTAAAAATGGAGATCAGTAACTAAAAAAAATTACTTTTTCTATTTAGCAAAGATGCATTACATTGATCAAGTGTGGAATTTATATTC
>NW_015647431.1:667613-669407 GCF_001515625.1 Sinocyclocheilus rhinocerous
TATATATATTTTTTTTTATTACTGCTCTTTTGAACTTTCTATTCATCAAAAAATCTTTGAAAAAATCAGATTTGCCATCACAGAAATAAATTACACTTTTTAAATATATCAAAACAGAAAATAGCTATTTTAAATAGCAATAATATTTGACAACATTACTGTTTACTGTATTGTTGATTAAATAAATGCAGATTTGGTGATAAAATAATTACAATATAGATATAATTTAAAATGCATAAAATTGATGTATATTTATAAATATTCTTTATACTCGTCTGGACTATTTTTTTTCACTGAGCTTGTTGTAATGCATTCTTAAATAGTCTTTTCACATTAAAACGAGACCAAAACAAGGCTTTCAAGAATGTTTTGGAAGAGCATTGTGAGCGCATCTCTGGTGTCTTTAAACACTGTCTAGGCAGCGCACTTGGATTTGAAAAGAGCTGTAGTTTTGTAGACATGCACAAGCTGACAAAGTGTGCATTCAAAATTTTCCCATGAAATGCATTAATCTTACAGCAATAATGCATGTCTTTCCAACACGAGCAATAGTGATAGCTTTGCTAAAAGTTTAGTCACTAATTATGTTTCATTATGTGCAAAATTAGGATATTGAATATGACAGAGGAAATTGTAATAAGGAGATATGAAATATTCTGCATCAGTTTTCAGTGGAGCCCTAGACATATGTTACATTGTGCTTCCACTCTCTTATCTACATAACGCCTGTCAAAACGAGGGTCTTTCTGAGCAAGAGGAGTACCAAGCATCCAAAGACAGAAAGAAAACCTAATCACGCTTTTTTTACAAGCAATTAACATGGAACAGTTCCAGCTGGAGAGGCTTTCTCAGCTCTGAGGCCTATCATGAACAGAGAAGCTCTTTAGCTCTGGACTGGCTGCTTCAGACAGTCTGACAGAAGACAAAAACAAAGTTTTACTCTGAAAATAAGCAGCTAAAACAGATTCTGAGAATGAAAAGGACAGGTGTTGTGGAGCTGTGAAAATAATGGCCAAACACATCAGCTTCATTCTGATCCTTTATGCAAACACAGATGCAAACCAATGTCCACAGACACATGGAAATGAACTGGCAATCGTAACACTTTTCCTTTTCAAAGGTTCCTAAGTCACTAATCAGGTTTCCTGAGCATGTGAATTCATGTTAAAGGTTCTGATTAGGGCAGATGTCTGTAGAAAACTGTTCTCAGGACAGTTTTCAAATGCAGAGGATTAGTCGGACGTGATTAGTAAGACAGTTGTCCGTGGCTAAACTCCAAATATCTAGTGCAAGGGAAACGGTCTCAATTTTCCAGAGCAATAAAAACCTCACAAAACCAGCCCAGGCTGCTCTGAATTTAAAGACATAATAAATAATATTTTCCTAAATGAGAATTAATCAAATTTTTTGACTGGCTGACCACTAAGATTTATTGCATTGTGATTGTGGTTGTGTGTGTGTGTGTCTACAGGTATATATGGTTTATGAGGACACAAATGTGTATAATGACATAGGTACTACAACGTAAACATGGTTTATGAGGGCACTTCCTGTGTCCCCGTAAAACAAAAGGCTTAAAAAAAACAAAAAAAAAAACAAAACGGTGTTTTATGAAATTCAAAAATTGCCAGCAGTTTCCTGTGAGGGGTAGGTTTAGGTGTAGGGCAATAGAAAATACAGTCTGTACAGTATAAAAACCATTATGCCTATGGAGAGTCCCCGTAAACCACAAATACAAGTATGTGTGTGTGTATGTATGTGTATGTGTATGTGTGTGTATATATGTATATGTGT
>NW_015647431.1:669437-670481 GCF_001515625.1 Sinocyclocheilus rhinocerous
AGGTGAAGATATTTTAAGTATTTTTTGTATTTTTAAGATATTTTAAGTTGTTTTTTTTTCATTTGACTTTTTTTCTTTTTCTTTCTCTAATCTGACTGATTCTCATTGTAGTATAAAAAAAATAATACAAATGTGTGCGTATTTGAAACATTTTAAAAGATATTAAAAAAAAATAAATACTAAAAGATAATTTATTCATTTGACTATTTTTCCTTTTTCTTTCACTAATTTGACTGTATTTTGGGGTGAAATATGACCTATAGTCATGTTTTTGAGATATTGCTTTGTGTATACAGCTTTGTGTATTTGTGTATCCAAGTGTGTGCCTGTGTGTTTGAAGTTTTAAGTGCACTAGATGGATTATATTCTTCTATCATCCATTTCCTCTCCTGCTGGCTTTACTACTTCCTGCCTCTCTCGGGGTTGTTATTGTATTTCCAGTGTGTCTGGAGGAAAACTGTGGGAGAGCGAGAAGAGAAAGGAGGAGTGAGGAGAGCCTGGCGTTATGGAGGGTCAAAGAAACAGATGAAAGCAGGACAGACGTGTGCGTTTGTAAGAGAGCAAGACTCTTGATTGTTTGACGACGAATGCATATGTGTGGCAGATTAAATCCTTATCTAATCACGATACAATCAGGTCAGACAGATCATCACAGGAAGTTCAAGGTTAGACAGGCATCGCTCTGTACTCAGAGGAGGGGATTCCATTAAGGCTCTGTTTCCTCATACTTCACAGGGCTGCCAGGACTTCAAAGAGGGCATTCCCAAATGGAGCAAAGGAAAACCAAATTTGCATATTTCAACAATATCCTGCTGTCATTGTTTTGAGTAAACCAAAACAATAGCTTTCCATACGGCAGTCACATTGTCTTGGCTACAAAATCTCAATGTTCGTTTTCTTTCAGAGCCAACTTTGTTTTCAGTCTTAAATTAGAATCCATATTCACTTCTGTATGGCCATTTAACAATAATAGCATGAGGAGGATTGCATAACCATCCAAATACTATGAAATCAAACATAGTTTTACGGCCTTTAGTCCATGCG
>NW_015647431.1:673763-691245 GCF_001515625.1 Sinocyclocheilus rhinocerous
ATATATATATATATATATATATATATATATATATGAATAGGTGAAGATATTTTAAGTATTTTTTGTATTTTTAAGATATTTTAAGTTGTTTTTTTTTCATTTGACTTTTTTTCTTTTTCTTTCTCTAATCTGACTGATTCTCATTGTAGTATAAAAAAGAATAAAAATGTGTGCGTATTTGAAACATTTTCAAAAAATACTAAAAGATAATTTATTCATTTGACTATTTTTCCTTTTTCTTTCACTAATTTGATTGTATTTTGGGGTGAAATATGACCTATAGTCATGTTTTTGAGATATTGCTTTGTGTATACAGCTTTGTGTATTTGTGTATCCAAGTGTGTGCCTGTGTGTTTGAAGTTTTAAGTGCACTAGATGGATTATATTCTTCTATCATCCATTTCCTCTCCTGCTGGCTTTACTACTTCCTGCCTCTCTCGGGGTTGTTATTGTATTTCCAGCGTGTCTGGAGGAAAACTGTGGGAGAGCGAGAAGAGAAAGGAGGAGTGAGGAGAGCCTGGCGTTATGGAGGGTCAAAGAAACAGATGAAAGCAGGACAGACGTGTGCGTTTGTAAGAGAGCAAGACTCTTGATTGTTTGACGACGAATGCATATGTGTGGCAGATTAAATCCTTATCTAATCACGATACAATCAGGTCAGACAGATCATCACAGGAAGTTCAAGGTTAGACAGGCATCGCTCTGTACTCAGAGGAGGGGATTCCATTAAGGCTCTGTTTCCTCATACTTCACAGGGCTGCCAGGACTTCAAAGAGGGCATTCCCAAATGGAGCAAAGGAAAACCAAATTTGCATATTTCAACAATATCCTGCTGTCATTGTTTTGAGTAAACCAAAACAATAGCTTTCCATACGGCAGTCACATTGTCTTGGCTACAAAATCTCAATGTTCGTTTTCTTTCAGAGCCAACTTTGTTTTCAGTCTTAAATTAGAATCCATATTCACTTCTGTATGGCCATTTAACAATAATAGCATGAGGAGGATTGCATAACCATCCAAATACTATGAAATCAAACATAGTTTTACGGCCTTTAGTCCATGCGTGTTAGCTTCGAGGCTGTCTGTATGCGTGCACCTCTAAAAAGCAAACCAAATTATTTTCTTAAGAGCTGTTCTCAAGGATTACTCTGTAAAATATATTCTGAAACACTAATCTGGCAAAACAGACCAAAAATATTGTTGTTGTTTTTTTTGCCAATAAAATACTCTATAGACTGCGATCGTCCAACATACTGTACCACCCAACTTCAGCTAGCAATAGCAAGCAGCGTTATTATTGGTATCCAAAGCAAAATAGATTAATCTTATAGCCATTATTTTCAATTTACCTTGAATGCAATGCCAAATGAATTTTAAAAAAGGATGAAAAACTTAATTTTAATTAGCTTAATTAAATTAAAGCTAAACAGTAATATTAAATAAATAAGCCAAAAGCACAATAAAATTGCTAAAAATATTGTAATAATAATTGTTATAATATTTATAATAATAATTATATTTCAATATATTAATAAACACTAGAACATTGGGGGTTTTTTTCTTTCTAAAATAACACTGATAGCAAATAAAAATCAATGTTTTGTCAATGTGCATTCAATTATGCTAACACTACATTAACTGACTTCTAAAATGTGAACTGTATTTCTAGTATTCATGTATGGTAAGTTGGCTATGCAAAGGCTATAACATAAAATAAATTCAAGCCCATTCTGTTTCAAGAGGAAATACATCAACATGAAAGAAAACTGTGTTTGTCAAAGCATCTCATGGGATGTTTAAGGTAAGCGTCATCTAATATTACTGTATTTTATATGATTTGAGTCCTACACATTCAAACTAATTACGCTTGTAGTGTAGCATGGCGCTGGCAATAATAAAGTCATGGGTTTGAATCCCAGGGAATGCATGTGCTGATCAAATCTGGAGCTTGTACGCAATGTAACTAACTCTGCATAAAATGCATCTGCCAAATGCATAAACGTAAACCTCTTCAAAAAATAGAATCTACTCAACTTTCATTCATGTCAACTGTTTATCTGAAAACATAAAAGAAAGGAGGATGCAGGGAAGAAATAAATTCCAGTCCTACTGTTTGGAGATTATAGAGACATAATGACGTGATTGCATCTCCGCCGCTCTCGTGTTAGTTTGTTCTTCTTGTACACACACTTATACGCTTCTCGTTAATTCCGCCTCATGTAGAATCAGATGTTGCGAGAAATATATAATTGAAAAAAGACAGCAGCAAAAAAGCTTGAAGGCATAAAAAACGTAAAACAACACATAAGTGGGTGTTTATCGAGCTTGAAGTTTTCTAAGAACTCATAAAACATGTATGTACATGTGCTTTCTTCGCTGTGCTTACATCTAAATGAGTCTTTCATGACGTTAAAAGAGTTCCAAAATGTCCTGAAATGAACACAACCAAGCCTAAGTTGTATTTTTGGATCAATACTGTTTAATGCTAGAGACTTCCGGCATGCAATACTGCAACAGAGCAGTGCAAGCTGCCGTTTAATTGAAGGGCTGACTCAATCGTGAGACCGAACCATTCGAAACCGCCGTGGCCGTCGAGACCATCACCCCCACGGCTCCATCTTTTCTCATCTCCTTCTCTCCGAGAGCGACGTCTAGCTTGGGGTTTCTGAGATTGATTTGGCCGCTTTAATTATTAACAAAACACACAGCGGTTCTGATTGTTTCAGCTGGAGATCATATCAAAATAAATAGAAAACAAAGAGCGATCTTCTTCTTCACCACCTACATAGTAGCCTTGAGGAGCGAGAAAGGAAAGGGAAGGCAAAAAGAGAAATTGGAAATAAATAAAATCCCAGATGGATAGTTCTTCAAATGGAAAATCAACTTCAAAGTCTTATTTCATCGGAACAGCCTTGTATGCCTGGGCCGAGACGCAAGCCGCACACAGTAACCCCTCAGGTACCCGTGGTAGTGTCAATACACAGATAACGCCAGCTAATGAGGCCTTCAAAGAGTGCAGGGTCTTCAGAGGTTGACCACCCGAGACCCTCTCTCTCGTACGGTTTCTTGCTGTCTAACACATATATTCTCCTTCTTCTGTTCTCTTGCCACTATTTATTTATTTAAAAAGCACCTTGCACCTTGACTAATCTCCTCGCCCTTAATATTTGGCTCTGATTAGCGTGAGAACTTCTGCAATAGAGCAGGCCCTACTGTTGACGTTTTTAGTCCCGCCAGGCAGGATTATAGCTCATTACATACGGCGGAGCATTTAGACGCGCCATAGCGCCAACCACAGTACACTTAATGGACAATAATGGCAGCTGGCTGGTTAGCAATTATTCTTTTTTGACTCACTTATTAGATACGAACAGATCCCATGATGCCACCGATTGTAAACAGCATCTCATTTTCTCAGTTCTACTTGGACACTGGCATATTATGTCAGAAAAAGAAAGAAATAAAGAGCTAGTTGTGACCTTGTCAGACGTGCTAATGAGAACCGCAGTCGCGCGTTCTGTCGAAACTCTTAAAGGGGACATGTCACGGGGAATACGTTTTCCTTGATCTTGCTATGGAAACATACTGTAGCCTTTAGAACGCAAAGCTTCTGCCTTGGTTTGCATATTTATAAAAAAATTAAACTGCAAAAATAGACCAGAGTCATTTTTATGAACTCATTAACATATCACCGCCCACATTTACATATTAACGGCTGAATGATAGTTCAAAGTATGGCGACACGTGGAGGTAAGGTCGTAAGTGCTGTCATTTACATTCAAAACTCTTAAAGATACAGTAGCTAAACAGCATGTTTAGAAAAATTCTTAGGGTCAGCGAGAGGTCAATGAACGGAAAATAGTCAGGAAAAACTAAATTGGTGCCAGTTTTTTTGTTTTCTTATGCTTGTCACAAAAGACTATTTATTTGACCAAATATGAAACAAAAACCATAATATTGTAAAATATGAATATAATTTAAATATAACTGTTCTATTTAAAATAGATTGTAAATTGTAATTTATTCCTGTAATGGCAAAGCTTTTTTCAGATTTTCTGTTTAAAAGAACAGCATTTACTTGAAATAGAAATCTTTTGTAATATTATAAATATATTTACTGCCACTTTTAAGATAAGATAAGTTGAACCTTTATTCGTCCCACAATGGGGAAATTTCCATGCTACAGCAGCAAAAATACAGTGTACAAATATAAAGCAAATACTCAAAAAATATCTGTATAACAACAACGACGACAACAATAATAATAATTACTCTGTCAAACATATAAATTGCACTAGGTTATTACACAGTGGTCAATTTGGTCAATTGTCAATGTGTTGGTCAATTTACTGCATTCTTGCTTAATAAATGTTTTAATTAAAAAAATAATAAAAGAAAAATGCATATTGCCCACAAACGTTGAATGGTATTGTATATATAAAATCACTCAGTCACAAACATCACTAACATCAAGTCAGTTAGTACAAAAGTCAATATTTTCTGGAAAATATGGAATAATTTGTTTTGGCTTCAGTAGAGTAACAATATAAAAAACAGTTATATAGTTTTGTAAAATACCATGCATTTTTCTAAGGTGGTCATCATATTTGGGACCCTTGGAATTAAGAAGCTTGAAAACCTCTGCGCTAGACTGTTAACATTATGGCCACGTTAAAGCTTCTGCTTGACCTAGCGACGACATGCTTATGCAAAGTGTAGTGAAGCATGCTGTGGAATTTATAGACTGAGAAATGAAAGAAAAAGAGAGAGCTTGTGTGAAAGAAAGAGCAAAGACAGTGTGTAAACTCTTGATTCCATGCTGTGTGCACATACTTAGAACTGTCACACGCTGTTTGGCTAGCTTTGTGTGGTCACGCTTTGCTATGCTAATTTGACACAGATGGAAGTGTTTGAGTGAACTGGCTTCTGACGTTACATGTAGATGAAACCGTTGTGACAGAAATGCGTTAGACCGAGCCAATGGGAGCGAACGCATAAACAGCTGTGCTGAATTCAGAATCGTAGCAAATTCTCCCATGACTTTCTTTAAGAATCCTGCTGAGACAATGAGGTTCAATGAGACGGCACTTGGTGTCAGATCAATTCCAAAATGGCTTGACAAAACGCAATGAGATGGAATAGGACGTATGCTTTACATTTTCATCCAGTTCCGGCATCCTAAAAACATGACACTCGCAACGTGAAGCTGAAAATCAGCTAGATGAGAGAGTGGTGCTGCTTAACAGTTTTGTAGAAACCGTGCTAAAACATTTTTAGGAACAGCATCTGTTTGATGTTTTTATTTTATTATTTATGTTACATTATGAATGTGTTTACTCTCACTTTTAATCTATTTTATGCATCCTTGATTTAAAAAATAAATAAATAAATAATAATAATAATAATAATAATAAAATAACTTACCAATCCCAAACTTCTGAATGGTAGTGTACACTTATATACATTAAAAACAAACTATCATGCATGCATCTGCAGCAATAATATAAACTCATTTTTGTACAATCTTTCTTAAGACTGATTCAGTTTTGCAAATCAATGAATTAGGAAAGTTCATTTCAATGAACCTGTTCTTTTATGTAGCAAAATAAAATCTTAGTTGAATAATACTAGTTATTACTTTGTTTTGAATCCAATTATTTACATGAACATCACTTAGCAGACACTCTCTTTGAGAGCCATTTTTAAGTTTGTTATGAACAGATGGAAGGCATGCATTTATATCATTTTATATAAATTGAATAAATAAAGTGTTTGTTGTTGTTTTTTATCAGTTGTGGCTGCAATGTGCCACAAAAATAATGTTAATATAAATTATACAAATTACAATTTGTTACATAATTAAGGAGATAATGCTTCTTAAATAGCTTCAATATAGCTAATTTTTGTATTAAGCATGTTGTACAAGTAATGAATTTGTTGAAAGAGTAGCTAAAACCCCCATCTCAGTCTATTATACAGAAAACACTCATTAGAGGAAAAGCAAGACAAAGAGAGAAGGATAGAAATGAAGATTTGAATTGTAAAAAGTAGGTGTTTTAAAAATGGCAGTCCATTAGGGGACTTTCAGCACCGATGCTATCCTGCTGTAGAATATATATAACCTAGGTAGACTAATTGCCAAGTTGAATCAGTAGGTAGATCATAGCCTAGCAGTCCTGGAACTGCTGCTGGGGTACCTTCAGTATGAAAGGAGCATAAGAAACCTCTGCTGTCAGCGCTGCCCTGCTTATCTGCCTCCAAGCCAATTAGTCCAGTTTAGAACTTCCAGATTTCATCCCTGCGGACGCATATTAGAGAGGGGTGATCACGCTGTCCCTGCAAAGATGAACACGTCAGAGAACAGAACTACCTGTGTCTATGGATGACAGGCGAGGTTGATCTCATGACAGGAGGATTCATAAGGCAAGCCATAAGAAGCTTGTATGAGATTAGATTTTTTTAGACAATGTCTCTGTGGCAGATTTGTTGCAAAACTAAGTGAGTTGCCAACCTAAGCAACTTTTTAGGCATTCACAGGCACATTCTCGGCAGAAAGGCTGTTCCAAGCAATAGGCAGCATTTTGGAGAAAATCTGACAACATTGCATGTGTCCTCTGCAAATGAGCCAATCCCAGTGCACTGAAACATGTTATGCATGTTTTTTTTTTGTTGTTGTTGTTTTTTCAAGATCATCAAGGAAAAATATATATATTTTAAAGATGTTCAGCATAGTTTCAGCCTGTGTCTACTCAACAGCTTCCGTAATATTCCTCACAGCTGTTTACTTTCACCACACAGTATATGGTGATATTAGTAAACATGCTTTCTTATACATGAAACAAGAGATTAAACACTCCAGGTTTATAATACTGAGACAGACATGCAAGAGGTTTAAAGGGAGCACAGTATGTTTTTCATAGATCCATCTCATTTTAAGGCTTTCTTAGTAGGATGAATGGGTAAGGACCTCTAATCCACAATATCTAATTCTATACAAAACAATCTGATTTAAAACAATATCATGTATGTGTGTGTGTGTGTGTGAGAGTGAACTTCAAAAAAAACATAATAATAATAATAATAATAAAAATAATAATACAAGCATTTTGTAGTGACATTATTTCCCTCAAATTCTCATTAACAACTTTTGCATTTGTTTAAATATTTGAGTTTGTTTTTACTGTAATATAATTTTCAAATCAAATAAAGCATATGTAAGAGACAATACAACCAATAATACCATACTGTATAAAATGTATACATTTATTATACTGTATTACTCTAAAGAGAATTTGGGGAAATTATTGGGGCAATTATGTCACTAACGAACTAACTAGATAAAAACAAACAAACACACAAATAAACAATCAAGCAAGCAAACAAACAAGTAAGTTAGTCCAAAAAACAGGTGCCCTTTCATCATGAAAATACATCTTTGGTTCACTTCTTTGTGTACATGTGATTGTGGTGGGGTGAAAGAAATAAGCTTGCCCTTAGGTTGGCAGGGGGTTTTGACAGTTTTTTAAAATATATCGAACAGCTCCTCTTTCATTCTTTACTACATGCAGGAGAACAATAGACTGGCGCCCACCCACAAAGCCTACTTCTCTGAGACAGTTTGATAAAAGTCCATTTGGAAAGCAGTGGCCCAAATCTCAAAAGGCCAAAACTGTGTATGTGTGCAAAGGAAAGACAGAGCAAGAGAGCGAAAAAATGGGGCATTTTGAAGGACTATCTGCCTAAACCACTTCATATATGGGCCATGCTGGCATGAAAGCAGCAGATCTCTGAGGTTAAGGGGTATTGACAGGCAGGCCTGTATAAAGGCCAAATGTGGATCCTTCACGTCTGTGGACTGTTTTAAACACTGTAATCCTCAATCAGAGCCTCAGAGGTGCTCTCTTTATTTAAAATAGTGGCAATATGTCAGAAAATACTGGTGAAAACCACAGAGTGATAAGTCACTGTTAACTCTCTTATTGATAAGAGATCATCATCATGATACGGGCCCTGACGAGAGCGGCACCAAAGCCAGCCATCTCAGATTGACTGGATTCGATAAAGCAATAACGCTGACTGATGCTAGATAGTCTTCAGTCATAGGCAGAGATAAGTGCCTTGTCTCTGTTCAGTTTTTTTCAGCATTTTTCCTATAAAGAATTATTTAATAATAGCCACTTCTTAAATAGATCCCAAATACATGTTCTAAAGAAAAAAAAAATTGTCATCAATGTCAATTCATCTAAATGTAATAAATTGCAATGCCTCTGAAACAACATTAATTTTTGACTGACATCAAGCTCTTTTATTATTTTAGCATATAAAGTCCACTTGATGCAATCAATCCCTGAGGTATAAAATTACATTTCATCCTACATTTCTTTTTTTTTTTTGTGGTGTGAGTTTGGAACATGACTATTTTTTTGTCCATTTGCAGACAAGTGTTGTTGAACCATGCTTGAATATATTTTTGCAATTCTTTTTGTAGCCACTAGATGCATGCAACAAACTTCACCTTTAAAACACACACACACACCTGTTGAATTTTTTTCCAGGATGTGTGTTTAGGTGTCTAATGGCAATTTATTAGATTAATAATCGAGTGAGATAACAAATGGAATATCTATAAACAACAATATTTTTTTAGATATATGGAACCGTGCCATTAGGACAGATGCCGTGCAGACAGCAGAGACCAGAGACAGGATTGCCTGAAGTAGAACAAACTGACTTTCCTATGGGACAGACTAATTATTTAGATAATTACTATCTGAACTCTTCATCTGCATAAAACTGACAGCCAGACACCACAGCTGGTCCATCGAACCCTTAACACACACTCATCTTAATCACACATGAATACACACCCGTAATACTCACAAAGGGTTAAACCCTTGATCAACTTTTGTAAATACACAGACAAACTGACTGCCACTAGGGGGCGATCTGCGAAAGTAGCAGACAGTTCAAATACGGCTTTACTGTACAAACATTTTGCGCAAGCATGCAAATGCATCGCAAGCGCTTGGGCATATTTCTGAGCACAACACATGCGAACGAGCTTGCCAGCGTGAAATCTACTGAAAATTTCCCCAAAGCAATAGCCTGGTTAATTTTACTCACAAACGGCAATGTGAAACAGTGCTATACATAGAGTGAGAGCAAAAAACTTCAATACTCGCAAAGTATCGGTGAGTCTGTCTTTTATTAGCTGCATAGTGCTCATGGTTCTGCCAACATCCATTCAGCGAACTCCATCCAACAAGCTGTTTGTACAACTTGCTCTACCCGCATATGTCTCCTCATCCCTCTAAAAATAGACTGTGGGTGATGTGCATAAGCGTGACGTGACATCTACTGAAAGACTGAGGTACACCAAATGTGAAGAGCTGACAGGTTTGTGTAAACAATGCATTATGACATCATCAAAGACCAGGAAACATGCAACACATGACAATCGAATGTACAAAACGGGGAAAAAACATCTTCAACTGGAACAACCAAGCAACTGAGACTGTCAAGAAACAACAAACCTTGTCCTTCACATCCACCAAACTGAGGCAGAAAATAACATTCCCTCTACACGTTCTTATCAACTTGACACTGATTCTTAAAGTATATGGCCCTCTCAGTCAGACATTTTCTGTAATGCAAGTTTTATTATCTGAAAAAAAAAAAATAAACAAAAAAAAAAAAGGTCATCGTTGGTAGAAGTCGGATGAGCAGATGTTTTTTTACGCTGTTGAACTATAAGGACTCTGATAAATGAAGTAAGACATTTTGAAGCACTACAAGAAGACCCTGTCTTCTACACTAATGCAGGAGCTCTTATCAGACAAAAGCATTTTAAAGAGAGGCAACGCTGCAATGCTGACTGCTACCTTCAGGGAAATGTTTCAAACCATCCATCTTGACCAAATAAAAGAGTGCCCTCACCTGCAGACGCCTCTAGGACTGACCACCTATCTCAAGTCACCAGCTCTACTCTTAGTAATACAGAGAGAGGGCAAGTCAAAGAGAGAGAGATAGAAAGAGAACACAAGTTAGAAAGTAAGAGGGAAACAAACAATGAAGCTGCAAGAGAGAGAGGGAGACAATAAGAAAATGGCCAAAAACAAGGTTGGAGGCTGTGCAAACAGCTGCTACAACTTAATAATGACAAAACTCGATTTCAAACAAGACTCTACCACATTACAAAAGGGCATTACATTACATTACACATTAGAGCCAACAGCATACGTTCTGCACCTGCGTGAGAGGAAACAACTCTCCATACCAGCAGGTGGCAGTAATCTGTATTCACCATTCAAAAAGGGAAACCGGAAAAGCTAGGAATACAGATTTATAATGAGAAGCCTTCTGTGTGTGCCCCTTTCAACTTCATTGTTTGCTTGATTTTGTCACTTAAGTTTTTGTGCACTGGTTCGCCTAGCTGAACAGCCAATCAGAGTGACCACCCACTGACAGGCTCCGCCACTAGTTCAACATCCTCAAATGGCTGAAAAGCCATGACAGGGATCAGACTACTGACAACGGTGCGGAACACTGCAAAAACTAGGCCAACAGACACTCAACGACAGCCTGACATTGTCAGCTTGGTGTTTCTGGGCCTTTTCACAAAAGAAGAAATTCTGAAGAAAGTTCATGCTGCTCTATTCCAAATAATATAACATGAAGATGTTTAAATGATACCTCAGTTGCTAGCTATCCCAGCATGGAAAAGGATTTGTATGAAGCTTCCAGCACTCAATCAGAGTCAATGCAGACAACCCCGCTAATGCAAAGGTAGAGTTTCTCGCCTCAGGAGTATCCCCACTCTTTACTTAAGAAAGGGATCCATTTCCTATCCCATATCTCAGAACAGAAATGGGAGCTCTATACACATGCATAATTCATGAGGTCTATCTTTCCTAACAAAGGTCTTACAGTAAATACACCTTCACTATGTTGAGAGTATTGACCAACTTTCTAAAACGCTTAGACACAATCTTTCTTGTACACAAAGTATGGCATGAAGCTTCGGAGCACATCCAACCTCTAAGAGCCACTTTAGAGAGGAAAACATCTGAAGCGGGGCCATAACATCACCGTTATGAATATTGAAGAGGACTTTGGAAGTTTAATCAATGATCCATTCGTAAAGCTTCATATTTGCTCCCTCAGCCCTGGTTACATCCTCGATTCAAAATAAATAAAATGCTGTCTGTAACTTTTGAGGTTTTTCAGTTTCTCATTACTGAACTACCTAGCAGGATTCTAAGAGTCAATGTACCTCATATAATCTAATGAGCGACACTGTCACAGCGTTGAGAGCGCTCACTCTTGCTAATCAGCACCTACCGTAGGGCCAGTCATCATTCAGTTCGGTCATTTCCCTCTCACCGGAATGAACAAATTGGCCCTAGTCTGTCTTCAAACCACCTTGTCCCGACAGAAGGTCAATAATTCAATAATGCGTGCAAATACATGAAAAAGCAATTCAAAGTTGCCATTTTTCCTTCTCAAGCATGTCCCTACAAGCTCAGAAATGTTTCTCTTCCCTGCTGACAGGACTCCTCAGACACAGCCTAACTCCACTTCATGAATATTCCAGGACATGTCAGAGGAGAACAGCAGCTATGACGGTCACACAACCCTGGAATGACTTCATAATAAATCCCATGATTCCTCTCTGCCTGTGAAGCATGAGTACATGCACCTGGGGCTCGTCCCGGCAGATACCCAATGACAAGTCTCTGCGTTCCGATGCGACAGCCACTTATTGAACAGCAAAGCAATGAATCTATCCCATCTGTCCATTGCTAGTGAAGATATACATGCACTAGCCATGTTTTCTGTAATGAGAAGCCGGCTTATTTCGAAGACGGTGTAAGGCATGAAGGACCATTTATTGACACGCTCTGAAGTGTACTGTTGACTTACTGTGCTTGACTTCTTCCCCTCTGTTTGTGGTCCTGAGGTGAGAACAGCAACTGATTACAGAGCAATAAAGAGGGATGAACTCCATTATGAACTCAATTGGTTTTGTGTTAATTACGTCTTATTTCAATAACTAATATCGGTCGTAATATTGTTCTAAATGCTCAGGGGAGCAATAACTGACAGTTGGCGAGATACACAACATATTAGCAGAGCTGCCGCTGGAACTGAAGGATCACGTCCGATCAGTAAGACTGGTTGCCTCATGCACTTATCCCCAAACTAATGCATTCTAACGGATTCTGTGTAGCATCTTGGGTTTAATTGACCTGAGGTTAATCACACTGCTGACCTTTGAGAGATGACAGAGGAAGGTACAAGATATACTGCACATTCGCTCTGACCTCCGGACAACAAGCAATATGTTCTCTAAAAACAACCCTTTTCATAATACAGCTCTAATCCCATTAGCAATTCAACAGAATACGATTCCGGCTGGTTTACAAAGCCATTTATCAAACCGGCTTGTAAAGAACGAAATACATTTGGTGCACAAAGAAAATTAACTAACTGTGGCTCGGTGCATCTGTGCATATAACCAAGAGAACTTCAAGAACAAAAGGGAGGCCACCAGACCACAATTCTCATGAGGAATGATAATGACAGTCCTTGAAGCACACTGCTGACCAACTACACGTTTCCTAACTTTCTTTGCCACCTGCTGGAGCTCTATTCTGCTTCAACCTGCTTTAAAAGATCAGCTATTGTTCTAGTCCCCAGGGACAGTAAGAAACTTTAATGACTTCAAACTCATGACCATTCGGTGGTCCTATCGACAATTGAGCAACTTGTTCTGACCTACTTTGAAACAGCCTGCTGGACCCCATAAAGTTATTCGACTTGGACAGGATAGTTCATATCAGGGGTCAAGTCGGGCTTTACTTCTTGTCACAACAAGTCACACCTCTGAAACCCTACTGTAAGATTTATAACCAAATGACAACCTTGAATGGGAGGTAAACACTAAACTAGCCTCAGTGTGGTGGTCTAGATCTACACTTGAATTATTGAGTCTGCCCTCACTTCACCAATAACAATCTGTAACAGGCCACTCGCAAAGAAAAATGCAATATTCAACACATCATCCGTTCAGTGGAAAGAATCAGAATATAGTCAGTTATTTCTTCTTAAAGGGATAGTTCATCCAAAAATGAAAATTCTGTCATCATTTACTTGCTCAAGTTTCGTTCTTCTGTTGATCAGAAAAAGATGATATTTTGAAGAATGTTGGTAACCAAACAATTGCTGTTATCCACTGACTATGATGATGACAGAATTTTCATTTTTAGGTTAACTATCCCTTTACTGTAGCTTCTTCGAACTGAGGTCCTGAAAGCCATCAGACATGGCACCTACCTAACACACTATCCATCACCCATTTGAAACACTGACCTTCAAGACCAGCCTTTTTCGATGTTGAACCTTAATTTTAGTTACTAGACAAGTATCTGCGTTTATTTCTGTATAAGAGAGCAATGAGTGTGAATGGACAGTTCACCCCAAAATGATATGGCAAAGTGACTATTCACACTCCAATGATGAGGACTGGTTCCATTGAAAAAACACTGTAATTTGCTGCACACCAAGCTACTCTTATGCATAATGACATCTGGAAGCATGCAGGTAATTTCTATCATCTCATCGACTGCCCAGGAAAATATTCCAACCGCAGACAGAGTGAATCCATATTCCCTGCAATCCTGCTGGAAGTAGAAAGCAGTTGACATGAGGAAAAAAGGAAGATGAGAGCAAAAATAGGGTGAAATGTTGATCAGGAATGCATTGCAGCCCATACATGCTCTTTGGATGGAGCTGAAGGGGTGTTGATGACTATAAAGTGGGCATGTCGAGAGTCTTAAGGTCCCTATGGTAGTAACAAGTCCTATTTTTTGTCTTACAGTCATGGTTTATTTCTGAATTTCCTCTATTGCCTTCTCCACTGCAAATATTCTACTTCTCCATTCACCACCCTCTTATTTTCTGTCTGTCTCCGTCACACCCACATAGACCTTGTGGAGTATAGTGAACTCATTCAACCACCTACAAATGCACATACACATATGGAGCCCAAGTTAAGTCTTAGCACTCAGTAGAATGAAAAGAGAGGTGTTGTGGATGATTTATGTGTTTGATTTCATTCACTACATCTGAGCACACACTTTTCAGATGAGAGTATTACATACGCCAGGGCAAAGGGTAACAGTCGGCGAGGAGTCGATGTATATCATCTGAACATCCCCAAACTAAGTCAGGAAAGCATGTACAGGGAGTAACGCATTGACCCTGATCAAACCACATAATAATTAGCATTAGCATTTTCATTTCCAGATAAAATGTCCAAAACATAACACATTGCTCCAATAAAGACTTGAAAATGACAACCATTGACTGATGTAACTGTTGTCTCCGATTAGCAGTTTCAGAGCATTATAGAATCATTCCGGGTCAAACTCAACTAGAGGTCCCCGCTTCAAATTTTTGATTTTGCCAAAATATAAAATGTCATGGATGAATATTTACTTATATCCACTGTTTTGTAGAGGGGGGTCAAAAAGGCAATTTTCACCTGAGATTCAGAGCCAAATTACAGGGGGTTAAAAATGACTTCAGAAAGATGGCAGCACCATAATGTTACTTTTAGTTAGTTACTTAGTACTTAGTTACTTTTAGTGCATTTCTAGTTTCAACATTACTTATTCTTCAGACATTCTGCTTTAAATACAATAAGTAGCGGCTGTATACATAGTAAGCAACATTTGGTTTTAAACAACTGAAAATGGGTAATATTCAACAGCCTGAATATGGAGCCTCAATGAGACCCCCATTTCTCTGGGACTGAATGATGTAGGGCCTTGAGAATGAAGATTCCAAAATAAAAATTTATTAAGAACTAGAATTTAAAATCATATTCATATATCTTTAATACTTCTTGAGTTATAGGCATGCAAAATTTGAAAAAATTATATTTATGGCACTCAAGTATGTTCAATGCAGTTGTTTTGACAGAAGGAAACAAGATACATCTCTAGATTTCAACAATATTTGTTCTTCAGACATTCCTCTTTAAATGAAAATAATTATCATATTTATGCAAAATGACCCACATTTGGTTTTTGACCACTGAAGATGTGTACAATTTAACAATTTACTCCTGGAGCCATATTGAAATTTGAGTATCTTTGGTACTGAACCATATAGGGCCTTAAAAATGAAGACACCAAAAGGAAAGTTTGTTAAGGCTCAATATCTAAAAGGGCATTAAGATATATTTAATACATCTTGAGTTACAGGCATGCAAACTTTGGAGAAAAAAATTGAAAATTGATATTTCCCCATTTTTGAATGGTCACCATTGACACATAATGCAACAAAGATTGCTAAAATCAACAGATTCTACTAATAGACCTACCAATCTCTGTGTAAAAGTAACATTATGATGCTGCCATCTTTCTGAATTCATTTTAACCCCCTGTAATATGGCTCTGAATCTCAGGTGAAAATTGCCATTTTGACCCCCATCTACAATATAGTGGATTACTCAGTAAATATTCATCCATGACATTTAATATTTTTGCTTTTATCACTATACATGTTGATCTTTCTTCAGAAAAAATATTAGCAAAATCAAATATTTGAGCCGGAGAAGTTTCTGAAATTTGGCTGATTTGACACAGAATTACCCTATATTCTTCTGAAAAGCCACGACAGACATTTTAAGACTTCAAGCTCGTATATGCAATTTCTTTCTGCACAACGCTTAAATAACAGCTCTGAAAAAAAGGAAAACCAAAAAACAAGCATCATTAAGTCCAGTGGCAAGTAAAGCTTCATGTAAACTGTCCCGATCCCCAGAAGACAAAAATCCCTGCACATACTCAGGTAATGAGAGCAATGGGAGGGAGGTATCTGTGTTTATGTAAAATTAGCTCAGTTATAATGATGTAGCGGTGAAGAGACCATCGTTAGAGAGGTCACTAAAGAAACCAGTAAGCAGAGGAGACATACAAACAAGCGGGTGAAAAGTGTATTTGTGCAGCTCCATAATGGTGCTTCAGCAGCAGCCATCTCAACAATCTAAACAGGGGTTACTCACTAGAGGAGTGCAGGGCGTCCAGTACTCTGGGTTCAGCTCGGCTCTAGAGCGAAGGTCCAGATAGTCGGGGTTCAGTTCGGTGCGGGCGCGGGTAAGCGTTCCCTTAAAAGCCAAGAAAAGGGGGGTGGGGGGTTAAAAGTCCACTCAGGAAATTTGTAAACAACTTTCTCAAAGATGGGAAATGAGTGATGATATGACTGGAATGAGAAACGTGTCAGGAGGAACCAGAAAGAGCAGAGGAAGATGGACATGGACCTCTCAGAGAAGAATAAATGGAAGAAACACTGGTTATCCGTATGGATACTGGATATGTCATATGTTAATTTCTTCAAGTTTTATATTCAAATTTGTAGTCAATTAACTTTCAATCTTTAAAAACACAAATAATTTTATAACATAGTTAAAATATTAAAATGAATATCCACTTTGCACACCGTACACTGTACAATGTTTGATTATTTGATAAAACAACTGATTGATTGATTGATTGATTGATTGATTGATTGATTAAAAAAACAGCGATCATCAGCCATTTCTAGGTCATCAGTCAATATATAAATTATATTGAAATAATTATTGCCTTATCACATCTGCCACAATTGTAATATCGATACTCAATATTCTGGCCAATGTTGAAAAAACAAACAAACAACAATTCGCTTTTTTTTTTTTACAGGGGTTACTCACTAGAGGAGTGCAGGGCGTCCAGTACTCTGGGTTCAGCTCGGCTCTAGAGCGAAGGTCCAGATAGTCGGGGTTCAGTTCGGTGCGGGCGCGGGTAAGCGTTCCCTTAAAAGCCAAGAAAAGGGGGGTGGGGGGTTAAAAGTCCACTCAGGAAATTGGTAAACAACTTTCTCAAAGATGGGAAATGAGTGATGATATGACTGGAATGAGAAACGTGTCAGGAGGAACCAGAAAGAGCAGAGGAAGATGGACATGGACCTCTCAGAGAAGAATAAATGGAAGAAACACTGGTTATCCGTATGGATACTGGATATGTCATATGTTAATTTCTTCAAGTTTTATATTCAAATTTGTAGTCAATTAACTTTCAATCTTTAAAAACACAAATAATTTTATAACATAGTTAAAATATTAAAATGAATATCCACTTTGCACACCGTACACTGTACAATGTTTGATTATTTGATAAAACAACTGATTGATTGATTGATTGATTAAAAAGACAGCGATCATCAGCCATTTCTAGGTCATCAGTCAATATATAAATTATATTGAAATAATTATTGCCTTATCACATCTGCCACAATTGTAATATCGATACTCAATATTCTGGCCAATGTTGAAAAAACAAACAAACAACAATTCGCTTTTTTTTTTTTTTTTTTTTTTTTTTTTTGGTCCATTTTAATGGTTTAATCAAAAACATATCTAATTAATTGAATTCAT
>NW_015647431.1:691293-699188 GCF_001515625.1 Sinocyclocheilus rhinocerous
GGAAAATTTTTCCTTTTTAATTTTTTTTTTTTTTTTTTTTTTTTTTTTTTTTTTGATAAGGTAGCTGCTCTAAACTGATTATGAATAAAATGTTAACCACCATGGACCAGCCTGGACCATAAAATAACCAGTTTAGACCAGCTATCATTTTCCTAAACATTAGCTAACTACTAGCCTATGTTGCATTTTCCAGTTTCATCTTTCAATTAAAAGAACCGAGCCCCTTTGTGATAGACACAACCTGTTTTATTTATTTAATTTTCCTTTTCTCTAGTAAGCACAAGTAGCTGGCTATTTCAAAAAGCATGATGGGTCCTGCAATTCAGCCCACACCAATTTCCTGTTTCAACAGGTATTACAAATGCTGTGCATCACATGAGGCCTTTAAATGATAAATGACCAAACCGGGAGAATGAATGCCATTCTGTCACTTTTCATAAACTCAACAGAAAAACACATTTTCTGAGAGCTTCTGACCTTCGACACCATCCTTGATATTTTACACACGAGCGTAAAATTAGGGGGCTTTCCATTTCCAAGCACTCAGTCAACTCAAAAGGTGACAAATTACAAAGCGCTTTTAGGCTGAGGCAGAACTGAAGATGTTTTCTTCTTCACGCTTTGTGTCCAAAATGATACAGACTGATTATATCTCCTTTGTAAATGAAATTGCCTTTATAAGCAGCATACGGCATTTGTGTTTGACAAACCTCCAATGTGAATCTTAGCGAAATATCCTGCTTTCAAATCAGTCTGCCCTTTGTTAGGTAATCTGCTTTTCTCTCGTGCACACGCTTCGTCTTTTCTCTCCTGTTTTTTTTTTGGTTTTTTTTGCATGCAATAGACGAAGGGACCCATATGAAACAAACACATATGAGTGGTGACATTCAAATGATATTACAGAGATACTCAAGCAGGGAAAGCAATCAAAAAGGCTTTGGTGGAGGCAAGGCAACCTCATTGAAATTCACAAACAAAGTGAGAGAGGCTAAAACATTGCTTACTGCACAGCCATGAATTAAAACCTAAATACTGACCTGAAAGAAAGAAAGAAAGAAACAAAACAAATAAAGGCTTTCATATATTTACGTGCATGGTGAACAAGGCAAGAAAAATTACGAAAAACGCACTAAGCATCGCATGAGATTCAAGGTCACGCAAAAAGTGTGAAACAAGCAACCCGAAATCTATAGTTCTTTTGCTCAAATGCCCTCTGGAGATAAGAATACCAAAGAAATGGTTTATTTGCTGCGGAAAGTGCCGTTTTTCATTTTCCATCTCGTTCCGTACCTTAGCGATGGACCCAGCAAAATCCAATAAACTGCGGCGATGCGAACAGTGTATGATGTATACCGTAATTATCTGTTGATTTACAAAATGACGGCCCAGTAATGAGGCAGGGCTGATGAGAGGCCGTCTGACGATACATCACCGTCTCTAACCCCAGAACGCCTTCGAGAGCGCACCCTCGCCCTCTTACACGTGCTATTTATCTCATCTCCATCTCTGCATGCTTCGCATCATGAAATCTGAAGGTATATTTGCAGTGCCAAGGCGTCAAAAAGTCTGTTTCCTTAACCACTAAGTCTATTTATTTATTTGTCTGGAGCTTGGTGCTGCCCACGCTCTGTGTTTTAATTAATGTCACGTTGACCTGGACAACACGCTTTGGCAGTTGGCAAAGTCGCTTAATGCCAGCATGATTGTGAGTGAGCGAGAAAGCCTATTCTAGACCGCTGGCGTATGGTTTGCACTCTTTAATTGTATTATTCATTTATATGTTTTACTGTAATCTTACTCTGGCACGTACAGGGTGTGCTTAGTTGTGAAACAAGCCTTCTGTGTGCGTTCAAGAGCTTTTCTCACAGCAAGATGTGTGATCAAAGCCAGAAGGAAGCTTGTTTCCGTTCTGTAAAAGCACAAGCTGTCTGTCATCTGTCCTTCATTCCCTCAAACAAAGCATGTTCTGCTGAACTGAACATATTCTGAGCTTTAAGAAAGTAGAAAAAGGAGCCTCTGTACTTCCGGCTTAGTGCAACAAATCTGCAGCAAATCACAAAAAAATGTACTTTGTAAGGTTTCAGCACCAGGTTTCTGTCTGTCACGCTTTTGCCTTGGTTCTAATAATCACCCTGTAACACAGATTTGGGTCATATATTGTTGTGTTCAGTCGGGTTGGGGGAAATTCAAAATTTATTACCTGGCTACCGTTCAATTGAGCGGCACAACCCATTGAAATTTGAATTGGGAAAAAAAATAATTACAAAAAAATAAAAAATAAATAAGGCAGGCATTGTCGAAAATAGTTTTTTCACCCTGGAACACAAAAATGTATTAATTAAATAGGATGAAATATACATTCAAATATACCATTAAGCTTTTTAAATTATAAAAGGGTCATGAACTGCATTTTTTTAATTATTATTTTATAATGTTCTCTGAGGATCACTTATGATGTTAGTGTGATTTTACATCAAAAAACATCATCATTTAGAAGTAATATGCTATTTTCTATCCTGTTTTTGAGCCTCTCTGCAGAATGCAGAATGGTCTGTTTTTGTAGGCGGGGCGCATTCAAGACTCGCAAGTAAACGCCCACTGCTATGATTGGCTAACAGTTTCGCTTATTAAAATAACAGATGGACGCTGCTGTGACGTACTCTGAAAACAACATGGGTCATTTGGGTTAAAAACGTATAAATATATTTATATCAAACAGTCTGGAACAGACTATACAGTAGTGGTAAAAACACCTTTACTCACACTTATGTGTTGCGAATTTGTGACATTACTGTTGGATCCACTCTAGTCAGACTCAGCGCTGCATCATCGTTTACTTTCAGTCTCTCTGAAAAGCCTGCATCTTGTTTAAAAATGAATTCGTAGTAAAGCAAACAAAGAAACAGTGTTTCACTGACGCAATCTGGAGCTCTTTCCTAATTTTACCCCGTATTTACACCGGAACAACAGAACCCATTATAATCGGCGATTCTGTCTACACTGGATGCGGTACAGATTGACAAAACAAATCCCCGAGAGTAACTGATGTCCCGCTCTATTTCTGACATACAAGCATACGTGCTACTTCTACGCTCGCGTCCGATCTAGATACAGTGTTAGGATCACAAAGAAGGCAATTCAAAGACTATTTACACTACACAGTGTCTTGTAATCTTGTAATGTCATCTGTATGGTTCAGTTGATGGAGTAATCCTGTGTTTGCATCTCTCTAGTATTTCCTCTTCTCTACTATAAGCATGTATCAGTGGGCGGGGCTAAAGCGGCAGTGATGTAAAAGTAGGCGTTGAGCTTCTCCTTCAGAGGCGGGCTTTCGCTGCACTATTACAGTACGTCATAAAGTGGCACAGTTTGGTTTCAATAAAAGCCGTTTTTAAATTAACATGAAAGTTTTGAGTTTTGAAACTTACAGGATGTTTTTATAGTACATTGACCTGTTATGTGTCAAAAGATCAAGGGAACTTTGATTTCTCAGTTCATGACACCTTTAAGTCTGATGCATATATGATTGTGTACTTCAATTAAATGCCAATGTACAGAGTTCACAGTGCACAGTAAATAATTCTTCAACTAGATATTCTTACCGGTTACTGGTTCAGAGGAAGCGACGTCCAAACCTGTAACACCCAGAGCAGAACCACTGCTGCCTTTACTGAGAGGAGAGCCAGACACCGAGACTGGACTCAGCACTAAGACAGAAAGAATAAAAAGTAGCATCACTTTACGTTTTAAAACAGACCATTCCAAAGACACTGAGGTGGGACACTAATCTTGTCAGGCTTACTGAATGTTTACAGTATCAAATGTGTATACCCACTTGTCAGGTGATGGATGCCACACTTTAAGATCATGTAAAATGATAAAAATGTGATTTACTGTAGCCTTTATTGACATAGAATTCATTATGGTAGCAGTCTACTTTAGGTTTTCTTTGTTATTTGCAAATCTTGATGTTTTTAGTAATGAATATAGCTAAATTTTTCCCCTTTAAAAAGCATAGGTTGTTGAATTTATCCTTGATTTATACTTATTTAGAAACCATTATAAGGATAATGTAGCCAAACATTTATGAAAAAAAATGTCATGCGTGTCTTTTTTTTTTTTTTTTTTTACATAAATTTGAATTTGAGTAAATTGTTGTTACATTACAAAATTAATCTAAATGCTCATCCCTAATAACCAGCTCATCACACACCTGTTTGATGCCCCAGCTGTGTCCCCTCTGAGGCTGGCATGGTGAAGTCTGCCTCCCAAATGGGTGAGTTCTCTCCATAGATTTCTTCTTCCAACATGGAAAGAAACCTAGTAAACACACACACAAATAAACAAACAAACATGCTCAATTACACTATGTGAGAGTGATGGTGCTGGAGTGTGTATTAGAAGACGGTATTGTGTCTTACTTGGGGAAGTGTGTGAGGATCAGAGTGCGTTTCTCTGGTGGGAGTTTGTCTTTCTCCACTCTGAACTTCTCCAGTAACTGTCTGCGGGTGACAGTGAAGATAGACTTCAGCAGACTGCGGCCGAACACCTGACAGGTCTCATACCGGGGCAAGCTGTCATTACTCTGTTCAGTTGATGGAGTAATCCTGTGTTTGCATCTCTCTAGTATTTCCTCTTCTCTACTATAAGCATGTATCAGTGGGCGGGGCTAAAGCGGCAGTGATGTAAAAGTAGGCGTTGAGCTTCTCCTTCAGAGGCGGGCTTTCGCTGCACTATTACAGTACGTCATAAAGTGGCACAGTTTGGTTTCAATAAAAGCCGTTTTTAAATTAACATGAAAGTTTTGAGTTTTGAAACTTACAGGATGTTTTTATAGTACATTGACCTGTTATATGTCAAAATACCAAGGGAATTCGATTTCTGCATTTGAAAAATACAGTGAAACATATTATAAATTGTAATAAAAATATTATATTATAACTGTTTTCTCTTTGAATATATTTTAAAATGTAATTTATTCCTGTGATCAAAGCTGAATTTTCAGCATCATTACTCTAGTCTTCAGTGTCACATGATCCTTCAGAAATCATTCTAATATGCTGATTTGCTGCTCAAGAAACATTTCTCATTACTAGCAATGTGGGAAAATGGCTTATTATTTTTGTTGTGGACACCATGATTTATTTTTTATTATTTATTTATTTATTTATTAGGATTTTTCAATAAACAGAACGAAAAAATATGTGAAAAACTAAATGCTTTTACATTGTTACAAAAACTGCACTTTTGATCAATTTAATGCATCCTAGCTGAAAACAAAAATAATACAAAAATTCTACCTAAAATACCAAAAAAAAAGCCTAGTTCTTCCATGCACTCCCTCTATCACACTCAAGAATCAAGATGGCCCCAATAGTCATATTATGATTAACAACGTGATGCATATGAGAGCCAAATGCACTTTTTTTACACGACTCTGTAGTGTCATTCAACATAATGACTGCCATATCCCACCCACCATGATTTATTAAAGCAATAGTGCCCATATTCAAATGACGGCGGCACGGCTAAGACACGCTGACATTATAATGTGCCATATATCACAAGTGCATGAATATCATTACCAATTTATGAATGTGATTAAGGGGGGGAATATTACTCTGGATTAAGTAGCCTGGCACTCTCTGAGAGTAAATAACTGTGTGTGCATGCATGATAGACAGGTGATGCTGATGGCACTTTTCCATTTACTCTGTATATCTAGATTATCTATCATCATTTATTTAGAGAGCTTTTATACAGAGGGCCATGTTTACAGGAAGGAGGTCAAACGCACATCCTGTACGCACAAACATCAAATGCTTCATAAAGACACCACAACCAGAGAGATGATATGAATCAAGGGCTTTTAAAAATATAATGTGCCTAAAGGGATGCCATGGGACAGTACGACAGCCCTCTGTCAATCACATGAGCCTTGGTTCAAACAATAACACCCACAGCACATCTATTGATCTCATGATGTATCTCCCTTCAGGGGCCCGTCAATTTCACACAAAAGAAACCATATCTCCACTGATTATTACAATAAAGAGAGAGTTTTAGCTACTAGGTGTTAATAGTCCATGCATGTCCTGTTATTGTATCCATGGCCTTTTTGTACACCTTTATTGGACAAGAGAATGAAGAGAGACAGAAAAATGGCACAGAAAAACACTCTACACAAGCAGATTAGTGACCTTCACATGTTTGCAACCAAATGTAATATTATATATTAAAAATGTCTAAATGCAAGGTTTTTACATCAATTTCCTAGCCTTTTTTTATTTTTATTTTATTATTTTTAAAATGACTTTATATAGATTATTAAAGTCAATTTCTGCAATGGAATGACTGACTGACTGACTGACTGACTGAATGAATGAATGAATGAATGAATGAATGAATGAATTAATTAATTAATTAATTAATTTTATCACAATTCAGACTTTTTTACTCAAAGTTCTACTCTTTTTTATAAAGAGTTTATATCTCACAATTCAGACTTTTTCTTGCAATTCTGACTGTTTTTTGCACTTTCTGACTTTCTTGCAATTAGCAAATTTATAACTTGCAATTCACATCTTTTTCTTCTGAATACTGGGTTTAAATCTCACAATTTTTTATTATTTATTCATCTGAACTGTGCTTTTATGTTTTGTTTTGTTTCGTTTCATTTCGTTTCGTTTCCAACACAAAATAAAAAATGAAAAAGTTAATTGTGACTTTTTATCTCGCAATTCTGCATATATATCTTGCAATTCTGAATTTATATCTTGCAATTCACATTTTTTTCTTCTGAATACTGGGTTTAAATCTCACAAATTTGTATTATTTATTCCTCTGAACTGTGCTTTTACTTTGTTTTGTTTTGTTTTGTTTTGTTTTGTTTTGCTTTGCTTTGCTTTGTTTTGTTTTGTTTTGTTTTGTTTTGTTTTTCGTTTCGTTTCGTTTCCACTACAAAATAAAAAATGAAAAAGTGAATTGTGACTTTTTATCTCGCAATTCTGCATATATATCTTGCAATTCTGAATTTATATCTTGCAATTCAATTTTTTTTTATCAGAATTGCAAAGGAAAAAGTCTGCATTATGAAAAATAAATTTGCAAAATGCTATTTGTTTCTCCCATGGCAAACAATCTTCCACAGATTACACCTACTAATATTTCTAGCAAAATAAATACAGGGGGATTTTTTTTTTTTTTCATATATACAGAAATGCATGACTTTCCCAAGTCTGGATATCACAATTCCACACATTTCCAGGGGTTTAGTGACTGTGAGAACCATGCAACTTGCTTCTTCAAACGTCAAAATTAAACATATAAAATGCATTTTTTTCCACTAATATTCACTATAGTGCCCCTTACTTACTTGCACAGTGTTATGAATTTGCTATGACATATTCTAAATGCAACAATTAAGTTCTTGTTCATGTACTTGCCTAGATGATTCAAGTGATTCAAGCTCAAAGTCACACCAGAGACTAAATACATCCATACATGCCTACGTTTTATAAATCATGTTTATCATGTTTCTTCCTCATCTTTTTCTCAGTTTAAAACTGCGTTTTAAAATTGAGGGCTGTAATTTCATTACACATTCATCCAGAAATGTGCCCTCTATTTTTCTTCAAAGCTAAACGTACTCACCAAAAATAATAGCTCATAATGAGAATGTCAAGGGCTGACCGCAGCTTTTTAAGTGAAAGTATCACTTTTTTTTTTATCGCCATTTTTTATTTTTTTTTAATAAACATTCTGTTTATTGTTCCTAATTAGGATTCTTCCTGCTGCGGTGATGCCTGTGAGTTCCTATACGTCTCTGTGACATAGCGGCACAAAAGGTGTTACGTGGGTGACTTCGGCACAGTTTGAAGTACTTCCTCGCCACA
>NW_015647431.1:700852-706236 GCF_001515625.1 Sinocyclocheilus rhinocerous
TTTGTTTTGTTTTGTTTTGTTTTGTTTTGCTTTGCTTTGCTTTGTTTTGTTTTGTTTTGTTTTGTTTTGCTTTGCTTTGCTTTGTTTTGTTTTGTTTTGTTTTGTTTTGCTTTGCTTTGCTTTGTTTTGTTTTGTTTTGTTTTGTTTTGCTTTGCTTTGCTTTGTTTTGTTTTGTTTTGTTTTGTTTTTCGTTTCGTTTCGTTTCCACTACAAAATAAAAAATGAAAAAGTGAATTGTGACTTTTTATCTCGCAATTCTGCATATATATCTTGCAATTCTGAATTTATATCTTGCAATTCAATTTTTTTTTATCAGAATTGCAAAGGAAAAAGTCTGCATTATGAAAAATAAATTTGCAAAATGCTATTTGTTTCTCCCATGGCAAACAATCTTCCACAGATTACACCTACTAATATTTCTAGCAAAATAAATACAGGGGGATTTTTTTTTTTTTTCATATATACAGAAATGCATGACTTTCCCAAGTCTGGATATCACAATTCCACACATTTCCAGGGGTTTAGTGACTGTGAGAACCATGCAACTTGCTTCTTCAAACGTCAAAATTAAACATATAAAATGCATTTTTTTCCACTAATATTCACTATAGTGCCCCTTACTTACTTGCACAGTGTTATGAATTTGCTATGACATATTCTAAATGCAACAATTAAGTTCTTGTTCATGTACTTGCCTAGATGATTCAAGCCTTTCATGTTCAAAGTCACACCAGAGACTAAATACATCCATACATGCCTACGTTTTATAAATCATGTTTCATTCTCCTATTCCTCATCTTTTTCTCAGTTTAAAACTGCGTTTTAAAATTGAGGGCTGTAATTTCATTACACATTCATCCAGAAATGTGCCCTCTATTTTTCTTCAAAGCTAAACGTACTCACCAAAAATAATAGCTCATAATGAGAATGTCAAGGGCTGACCGCAGCTTTTTAAGTGAAAGTATCACTTTTTTTTTTATCGCCATTTTTTATTTTTTTTTAATAAACATTCTGTTTATTGTTCCTAATTAGGATTCTTCCTGCTGCGGTGATGCCTGTGAGTTCCTATACGTCTCTGTGACATAGCGGCACAAAAGGTGTTACGTGGGTGACTTCGGCACAGTTTGAAGTACTTCCTCGCCACACATGACCCAGCTGAGATGTGCACCTGTGTGAAGGAGTGCGAACGACGTCGCCTCATCAAGGCCTCTTCATTAAAGCGTCCAAACCATTCAGCCTAATTAATCTTTTCAGTGCACTTCACTTCTCTCCAGATAAGCCCTTTCTGTTTGTTTCCCCGCATGATAATCAGGCACATTTCCAGTTACAGTGGCAACATGTGCCTCTACCCGAGCCCCCACGGGTCATTTTAGCGAAACTGCAGATGCCTGCAGAAAAAACAAGAGATAACTAAACACATTTTATTAAGGTTTAAGCTGAGGGTAAAGAGCTCCTGGAGGATACAACGCAAATAAATACACATCGTCATCCTACACACTGACTGTTTACCAACCGCATTACCTTCAGCAAAATCTCATCATCACCGAGAGCCACGATGCATCACGGGGGGCCGTTTGATAATTACTAAACGTATTCTTCACAGCCGACTCCAGCCACGGCGTATGAAGCATGTGTTACGGGTCTGATAAATGTCCGCAGGTCTCCTTCTGTTACAGCTGCATTAATAGTTAACAGCTCAGTAAAAATCAATCAGGGCATTATCTAGCCTGCCTCCTAAGATCGGCCCAGTATGTTTAATATATTTGCCACCATGTTTAATATATCGCATTCATAATCGGCCCTTTCCTTATAGTCTCTTCACTATGGTTGAGTTACTGGTGCACCAGCGCTGCAAATGAGCTCGTAAAAGAGGAGAGGGAGCCATGAAGCACATCTTCTCCGTCGTCCTTTATTTATCTCTCTCCTTCAGTCTTTCAAGTACAGATCCGCACTGTTGCGGTGAACTGACATAGGTAACGTACACACTGCCGATAGATACAGTAGTCACTCCTCTTCTGAGTGAGTAACGTCATTCTGCACACATACAGTTTGCTTATTTATGAGCGTGGCAACCATGTTCTACAACAATTAAATAATAATCAGTCTTTCTGCAATACTAACTCTTATGTTATATGTTGACGATTGCATATATATATATATTTTTTTTTTTTTTTTTTTTTTTTTTTTTTTTTTTTTTTTTTATTTTAAAATAATTATTAATTCATTTTCCAATTTATATCATTATAAAAAATCATTATATATATATATATATATATATATAATTATATTTTATAATGATATAAATTGGAAAATGAATTAATAATTATTTAACAACAGTGCATTAAATTGATCAGTGACAGAAAGACATTTGCAAATACACGTTGTTATTTTGAACTTTCTAATCATAAAATGCTCTATGGTTTCCAAGGAAATATTAAGCAGCATTGATAATACAATAAATATCTCTTAATCACTAAATCAGCATATTAGAATGATTTCTGAAGGATCATGTGACACTGAAGACTGGAGCAAAGATGCTGAAAATTCAGCTTTGATCACAGGAATAAATTACATTTTAAAATATATTCAAATAGAAAACAGTTCTTTTAAAGTGTCCTTATTATGCCATTTTTAAGGTTCCTAATATTGTTTTGGGAGTCTCCTACAATAGATGTACATGCATGCGAGGTCAAACAACCCTTTCGTTTTCTCAAAATATGCATTTAATATCACCTCATTTTCCAACCATTCTCAAATGATTCATTCGAAGCAGTTCTAAGATTCAATCTCTCGAAACCCCTCCTGGTCTACCGTGTACAGCGTGTTTGTCGGAAATGATACGCCCATTGCCATAATGTCCGTATTTTGAATGCTCAATAGAAAATATAAACATCTATTATTTATCATACAGGCTGGGACTGTGATTTCAAGATCAAGCGTTTTGTGAATCCCGCATTGAACTCCCTGAGATTAGAGAAGCAAATTACGTAAAGACAGTAAAATTACGTGTTTGTGGGCGGGGTCAAGTTGTTCGCGGCCCGCCAACGTAGAATATAGGCAGGCATTATGCAAATGTGTTACCCCGTGACGTATAGCTGTCACTAGGGTTGCAAAAAGGTGGAAAATTTCCAGTAAATTCCGGAAATATTGCAGAAATTTTGGAAAATTTCCAGGATTTTTTTTTTTATATTCCAGGGATTTTTGGAAAGTTTCCGGAAATTTTCCACCCCTTTGCAACCATAGCTGTCACAGAAGTGGGACTCAAATTACTAACGACTCGTTTAGGCTGTACAGAGTCGATTATTTCTTTTGGGAGACAATAACTTTATTCATAGCGCACTTTCATCTTTACAACTTTGCAGATCATTTACATTCACACACAGCTACATTACACACTGCATGAAAGGCAATATTCAAAATGGCATAATAGGGGCACTTTAAATTCTAATAATATTATTGTTTTTACTGTATTTTAATCAAACAAATGCAGCCTTAGTGAGCATAAGAGAGAAATACAGCAAATGCTTTAAAATGTTCCCATGTTTCTTGTTTAAAGCCACAAGATGCCAACAAGTTGCTATTGTCAACCCAAATCCTATGGTTCAGGGGTTTAATGGCCACGTTTAAAATGCAGCTGACGCTCCCAAAACATTGCTGTAGTGAAGAGGGAAGAGAAGAAAGTGAGCACAAGAGAGCATTAGCATTTAACTGCACACTGGCAACAATCAGTCTCTTCAGCAAATTTCAGATTTGTGTTTACCGTGCTGCTGCTAAGCCCATTTTCACGGTGGGCTCAAAACTACAACTTATCGACGTTCCATTTAAGTTGACAATGGCTGGGGAGAGTTTCTCGCTAAGACGACAGCAAAAAAAGGGGAAAAAAACACAGCTTGAACGCTGGGGCCACCACTAAAAATATCACCCAATTATCCTCAGCGCTCTAATATCATTCAGGAACTAAAGAGGATTGCTTTTCGCCAGGGCCTTTCACTTTGTTCTTGAAGAACAAAAGCCTATCAAACTACCAACCCCTCAAATAACCATATGTATCCAGCGCACATTCAAAGCAGCGGTTCTTTCTCATGCAAAACTCTCTGTCCACGCTGACGCAAATATATTTCTGAAGACTGTTTGATATGATAATTAATTTGCACCTTATAGAAAACCAAAGTCTACACTCCAGGGAGAAAACAAATGCAAGACAGAAAAGGGGAACAAAAAAAAATTTCTGCTATGAGCTTGTTTACATGAAAAGGAAGAAACGCAACTCTCCGTGGGGGTGATGGAGGTTACGAAAGGCCACACCGGCGACACCAGACGACCGTGGAAAAGAGAATCCGTTCTATTACGGCATCTGATGACAGAGAATATTCCAAATCGATCTTATTCTGTCGTCCTGCCATCTACTCGGCCCTTCGGCTAGATGACATGTAATACTCGCCTTGAGGAATCCAAGACCTTAGCACAAAGCAGAGGAACGCTCAATCAATTAAGCAGTCGAGACGGGGGGGATAGTGGATGGCAGGGAGGTCTGCTGTTGTGCTGCTCGTTCACAAGAGACGAAGCCTTTATCGATTTCTACTGCGGGCCTCGTTCTCATCATTAGAGAACATTACTGATCTAAAGAGGACCCCTGACCACGCTATTGGTTAATGACTACTTTAAACACAGGAGATGGGCTCAGGAAAGCGGTGTGATCATAGAGTGAAAAAAAAATGTAAAAGTGTCAAAAACATGTCCAGGTCATATTTTAGTCAAAATGAAAAGGAAATAAAGAGTTGCATAGATGTTCCATTAAGATATTTGCATTATATGCTATAATAAATTACCTTAAAAACGAATTCTCATTAACACAAACAATAATACTCATCTAACAGTTCCATAGTTCTCCCATAATTAAAAATAAAATTGATTACATTGAACAAAAAACATTGTAATTCAGTAATTGTATAACTTTCTATCAGTATTACAGTTATAGGAATTGTCATTAAGAATAATAAGAATTAATGGGAACTAAAACTATACCAAAACACTTAGTAATTAGAATGTGGTTTTTTTTTGTATTACAGTAAACAAAAATTGGGGAGAAAGTGTTGTAATGTAATGTAAATTGGTATAAAATAGGCTTAATTTTCCTTATGCAAAGTATAATTGATTTATAACATAACTATATATATATATAGGTGTTACAATTACAGTAATTGGAATTGTCATTAATAATAATGAGAAATAAAAACAAACTATAATATTTTTGGAGGAAAGTGTTAAAAATCATGAACATGTCACAATTTAGACTAATAGTCAAAAAATTGGCTTCATTTTCTTTAAGCATACAATTTTATTTTGATTATTACTGATTGATTTTTTTTTTTTTTTTGGGGGGG
>NW_015647431.1:706285-727961 GCF_001515625.1 Sinocyclocheilus rhinocerous
TTTTGGGGGGGGGGGGTTAAATTGACCTTGAAATGGTTTTGTTAATTCACCAAATTCCTCCATTCAGTCAAGTGCCATGGTCTAAGGTAGTACAAAAGAGTTCTGTTTGCACACAATATAACGTTAGTCTAATCTTTGTCATGTGCGAAATTACACTCCAAAGAGCAGTATGTACTTTATCTGACAGTTTACGATTAATACGCCACATATCTAAACAAATATAACTGGTTAACTGAGGTTATTTGTTGGAGTCTTACACTATACTTTCTGTTCATGAACACAGACTCCACAGCAATGCCACACAATACGATGCTAAATATATAAAATCAATTCCACCTTATATTCCCTTTCTCTGTCTGTCTGTCTGTCTGCCTCTCTCTCTCTCTCTCTCTCTCATAAACCGCTTGTTTGGAATTATGTGAGATAGTCTCAGTAAACTGGCGTTGGAAACCCTGCTCTAAAGGATCGGTCACAAAATCTTTGCTTTGTCTTCATCCCTAGAGAGACGTGTGGTTTTCCATTCCTATCATCACTGCTCTCTGGTTTTAACCACCTGTAGGAACTCCCGATTTCTTTGCTCAAACCTCTGTTCTGAACTGCTGGAAACAAGCTGTCTCTGTGAATGTGGATGTCTATATCAATCATATATGTCCTCATTCATATTTCAGTCACTAAACCACACAAGAGGGTTAGGTTCAGACATGCAGTGCTGTGAAACCTTGCCTGACCATTAGAAGCGAAACTCCAAAAACTCAGAATGCTCAAAACTCAAATCAGAATGCGATTCACAATACAATGCAGTTGGGTTGCATTCATAACATTGCTAAACTATAGCAGACTATACATTAAACCGTACTCTTCCGCAGCCAGTTTTCCCTTCCAGGTCAACTACTAACAGAATTTTACTCAGCTACTTGGTTAAATGTCAATATGTTTATACTGAGTTAGCTGAATAACAAGACATATAGTTTAATAATACACCTGAAGGTAACTCTGTTTGTTACCACCAACGCAAGAGCATGTGTTAAGTGAGTTCAACAAGGTCACACACTTGCAATGCGCTAGTCAAGCATTTACAAACACAACCACGTATCTGTGTTCCTCATTTTAAACTCCTTAATCATGATAGAAGATGAATTGAGGAGTATAGTGAAGACCGGAGGCAATAATTTACATGTTTCTTAAAAATTCCAAAATCACTCATCTACCTGCAATGTTTTGGTATAAGAAACATTTATGCATGCCTACAGAAATAGTGGCATTAAAATATACAACGGTTAGAGTGCCTAAAGCCATTTGTAATTCTCAGTATAATCCCACTTTATCTCAAATAAGAACACACATCACAGTAATGATAGCACTTGCTTAAATATTTATTAATATTACTGAACAGTAATATAGTTCAGTAATATTAATTTGCCTTTGGTACTAATTATTTTAGCAGCCAGGAAAATGTGTTTAAAGTGAAAGTCTAGACTGTTCCATTTAAATGTAAATTATCTGAAATGGGTAAAATTTTCACAACACATATTATGTTAGTAAAATGAACAATGTTCAGTATTTAAATGAAATAATATTCATTACATATTTTTAAAAAATGCAATCGTACAATTCAGTCATACGATATTTATACAACTGGCACCAACCTCACAGCTAAAATATATTGAAGGTACTCACAACGGTGTTAGCATGTTTGACCAAACCAGAGACAAGTTTAAATTGAAAGATATCAAAACTAATAAAAATACTGAACATCCAGCAGATACGATCACAATCATACAGACAGAACTTTACTGAGCTTATGTTGAAAAATTGTTTCAAAGCCATTTTAGCATGTTTGTGCTTGACGAAACTGGGAACACTATTCACAATTAAAGGGTATTTTACTATTACTAAGGTGGTTTTTTAAAACGCTTTAGAAAACTGATTCGGGCCGAATAGCAAAACAAACTTGTAGCCAATCAGCAGTAAGGGGCGTGTCTACTCATGATGTGGAGGAGAGAGAGTTCAGTGCACAGGACATACATTGTTGCCTGGGTTGCGTACGTATGTGTGGGGCGGAGCTATCAAAATAGGGGCGAGACCCTTTTGGGGTAGGGGCGTGTTTGTTTTGGTGATTTCAAATATCAACATTGGCTACCAGAAATCGCTTACCCCACCTTTAACTAGTTGCTTGTTAGCATGCATATTACTAGCAAATTAGCTGTTTATATAAAGCTATAATATTAATGCCTTATTCAGCACGACCATATTCTAGATCACTTAACCCTACTCAATACCTAAACATAACTAATACAACAATTACCTTACTTACTATCAATACGACACAAATGAGAAGTTTGAGATGAAAACTCTTAGTAAATAGTGAATATGTGTTCCCTAATTTAAAGTGTTACCACAAAATTGAGCATGTTACTTTGCCCTTCTCTGTAATCTAATATTTAGCTTGTTATTTTTCAGTATGATATTGCAAATACGGCATACTCAGTGAGAGAAGATCGTGACCCTGTATGTAAATATTAGAGTCTCTTTGTGCTGTAAACGCAATTTCTGGTTGGACTATCCCGTGAAGACTCCGGTTACCACTCACACTTTCACCCTGATATGATATTAGTGTCAGGCCTAAAATAGAAAGAGACTGTAGCTTATTACCTCTGTGTAGTGTGATTCACTTTTTAGAGTGTGATGACATACTTCACAAGATCACATAAAGTCCTAGGTGGTAGAACTCCACAATTACAGCATGTTCTATATTTCCACAAGACTAATGTCACCCGAGCTCTCACTTAAATAAATGAGTTATATAATTAACCATCAAATTAATTAACTTTACAAGTGGCAGACTTCAGCAACTCTGGAGGGGGAAGAAGATTTGATTTGGTGAAACTGTCGCTTCTGTCAGCGCTGACACGTGTGGGCCGCATTAACGTCCTGTGGATTTCGCTCATGCCGACACATGCAGCGGCGAGGTGATCATTAAACACATGAAGGACAGAGCCGAGAAAGAGAGACTTTGGGGGACAGCTCACTTCTGTCTCGAGTAATTTGATGATTCTTCAGAGAAATGAGCGAGTGAACACTTCGTCAAATGCTGCAAAGGTGGCAATTTAAGCAAGTGTCAGCGTTCTCCTCCCATTGAAGCAGCTGCCTTGCTTTTCTGACTCAGACGGGAAGCACGATGCCTGCTGAACTGGCATCAAACGTGTCATTGGTTGCTGTTGTGGGTTAAACGGAATATTTTGAGATAAGAATGCGCTTTTGGAAGTAAAACTTTGCAAATGACATCAAAGTAGCTATGCGACTTTTGTACTGACCCTTATTTCATTATAAACCTGTATGATCATAATCAAACTTGGCACATCAATTGATGCTGTATTTCGCACCATGTTTGACTTGATGCCAAACTACACTGGTTCTTGCACGTATCCGTAACAAATATGACACATAAAGTTTGAATCTGTGGAAGTGTGAATGAGATTTGAGAGCTACCGAAAAGAGTGATTTTTCAATAAAAACGGCACAGAGGTGAAGTGTGCAATTTCTGCATTTGTGTGCAATTTCTTTTTTTACCAAAAAAAAAAACACATTAAACACTTTACCTTCATGCCAGTGTTTTCAGGCAGTGAGTTGCAATGTCCCAATCTCATACACTGGTTGAACGCTGTTGTCTGGCCTGATCAAGACACTCAGACAAAGTGCAATTCAATTTGGTGCCACTAGTAACACAGAAATTACATACACTGATTTTACATTTCCATAGTGCTTTATTTTCATTTAGGAGCAAGGCAGCTCCAAATCAGCAACTATCATTATATGGAAATAAGCAGCTTGAACATCTGCTAAATATATTTTGTTTGTTTGTGTGTGTGTGTGTGTGTGTCTGTGATTTTTCACGTTATGGGGAGCAAATGTCCCCACAAGGATAGTAATACTAGTCAATTTTGACCTTGTGGGGACATTTTTGAGGTCCCCATGAGGAAACAAGCTTATAAATCATATAGAATGAAGCAGAAGAGTTTTCTATGAGGGGTAAGTTTAGGGTTGGGGTAATGGGAATACAGTTTGTACAGTATAAAAAACCATTATGTCTATAAAACATGGAAACCCAACATGTGTGCATGCGAGTTGCATGAAAGAAATTAAGTTTGACAGATTTGGAACGACATAAGGGCAAGTAAACAATCACAGAATTGTATTGTATGGTGAACTAACCCTTGAAACGACATTAAACTGATGTACTAGACACTGCACAGGGTAAATAAGTGTCTTTCTAGCTCATATGTCATGCTATTGTCAGTCATTAACAGTTTAATGTACCATAAACACAAGTTGCAGATATGGCTGCCCATCCACTATATTGCCGTTTGCCCTTGAGCAAGTCAAGTAACCTCAAGATGCTCCAGGCCTAAATAAAGTCTTCTTCAGTGGGCAACGATGCATAACAAATCTAACTGTCCTGTATTCACTGTACTGTATATAGCACTTGATAAGCAATTCCTGTATTTTTGTCTCTGATATTCTTTGTGCTCAACAGAGGAATGAAAACAGATACTGAGTGAAGAGTTTCACCATGAAACCAATTATCTCTGATCAAATATAAACAGTATTTATGGGATTCAGCGAGAGACAGCAATACTCAACATCAAATTTGCACATCCGAGTGATGCGATTTCACATTTTTACATAGACAACATTAAGATGAACTTTTGTTTAATATTCTGAAATAACTTCCATTTTTCACCTCATTACCAGATGAAACTACTGAATAATCCCATGCAGCACTATGTATCTTGCACTTGACTGATGGAGGCAAAGACGCAGCTTGGCTAAACTTCATTTGCATTTCAGGTTTGTAAAATGATTTTTGGTGCAAATTTGTACTCTCGAGAATGTTGCAATTATTAAAAGCTCTGTTCCCCAGGAGTCTGCATTTAAATCATGACACACCATTTAGCTTGTCATCTTTAGAGTCTGAAAAATACCCATCCTGTCTTCCTAATTGGCCTTTGTGTGAACGTGTTTAATGCTCAAGACTTTATAAAGCAAGTGGTGCCATCAAAAATACACACAGCTTTGAATGTTTTCAACATTTTCTTTTTTCAGCAATGGAAATAATATTGCTCTCGTTTTCATCTCCGCAGAGTGTGTTTGTCTCTGTGGATCATAATTGGCTCTAATCCAGTGCCTTCATTCTTTTCACAGCCTTTGATGGACTGCAGCTTATAATGAATGACTTTTACAGTTATTAGCACTTCTCTTTGAGGAGGTCAGTGTGTGAATGTGCTTTTCAACTGAAAAGAGAGCGAACGAGAGATCAATCTGATATTCCGAGGTCTCTTGGAGCAAATTCAATAAACTAGGCCACTTTAGTGCAAAAACCTTATTCACCAACCACATGCAAAACAGTTTAACCAGATGCTGGTGTGCTGCTAGTTTCTGTCTGTTAATGATAATACAAAATACATACTTTAATACACTGTAGTATAGTAAACAGCAATGACAAAAATAGCCTAAAATGTTGAACTAAAATAAAAACAGAAGATTAACAAAGAACAAATACTAAACTAACGGTGTGTTTACACCTGTAGTTTGGTTCTATTGGCTCTATTGCTCTGGATAAAGAAAGAAAATGATACATTTAGTCCTGGTTTGCTTAAGTGTTCACACTGTTATTTTTAACACCAAACCTAAAGACACATAACAAATGGCAAAAAGATACAGTCACAAAATGACTGGACAGCTACTTACCGAGCATCCAAAAAGATGATGTATACTGTACTAAATGCGCTTGCTGTATGTGTGCACATATGGTGGTATTTTTACCAGCTTATAACTCACGAAGAGCTTATTGAATGTATAAAGGAGTCAAAACAGCGACAGGAATTCTTCTGTTGCACACACAGAGATCTTCTGTTGCCTGTACCGAACAGCTACTATGATGAGACCCAAGTATTTTGAGCATTTTGTTCTTTTTAGGGTCACGTCTTGTGACATCACCTACTGTTTTTGGTTCGTTTAGATGTCTTTGGTCTAAGTTGTAGGGCTGAATAAAAGATATTGATTTCTCGATTTTAAAGGGGTCATATGATGCTTTTTAAAAGATAATTATTTGGTGTATTTGGTGTAACAGAATATGTTGACATGCTTTAATGTTCAAAAAACACATTATTTTTCAAATACTGTACATACTGTACATTCCTCTATGCCCCGCCTAGGAAAACTTGAAATCGCATCATATGACCCCTTTAATCGATTCTCATTTTTATGAAACAATATAGATTCAGAAATCCTAAGAATTGATTAGTCTAGCCTGTCTGGTAATGAACGGAAAATTGTAGCGCGCCTCCCATCCAAAGTTGCAATAAGCTTTGTGATTTGTTACTTTTGATATGAAATAAAGTCTCAGATTTCTAATTCTGTCCATTTTATTACAATAATCAAATATTAAATGCCGTTTTGGCGCTGTTTAATGTGGAGTGACAGATCGCTGTGAACTGATCATCTCATTCGCTTTAATAGCAGTTACAGCATGAAATAAACATGAATGAACATCCGAAGGTATGTTAAAAGAAAGAGTACAACTTTCCGAAATCTGTATCCTGTTTCATGTAATCGCTCAAACAGTGTTTCAAATGCGGAAAGACGACAATAGCTTGTAAACAATATATCACATAACGTCACATTTACCACAGAAAAACTAATTCGGTGACCATGAACTCATTAGTCAACTAGAAAAAAATAACTCTAGAGAGGAGCATTTTGCTAAATATGCACCATATAACATATTCATTATAATTTTTGTTTCTGTTCTTCAATATTTAATTTATGTTGAATTTTGCATAAATCCGTCAAGTTTTTGTTACAATCATCAGTTAAATGTTTATATTTCAAAAAACGAATTGGAGTAGAAATAGGCTATAATTATGTAATTTAAAGTTAAAGTTAGTATTATAACTTTAATATTACAAAAACTTTGAGTATATTTTAAGTGTTTGTATACAAATCAGCAAATTTCAACCTTCCATATTATTGACTCTCAGGTATATTTTACAGCATTAGTTGAGAGATTTTTTTTTTCCTTAAGAAAATTTGCCATGTCCTGTACCTGATATCCAAAATAATCAACATTGAATCAAATTGAATCGAAATCGTAATTGAATTGAATCGCAAGCTTGTGAAGGATAATCAAATCCAATTGTGAAATTTGTGTCAAAACCCAGCCCTACTATGTTGTGTTCATATATCAGTCAAAACACAGTTCATATGGAAGTGGACAGAGACCCAGCTTTTCAGGGTTCTCATCCACTTGTTTGATGCACACCAAGGTTCAAATCAGAATCAGAATCAGAATCAGAATGAGCTTTATTGCCAGGTGGATGTAAATGTAAGCATTCACAGCATTCACACTTATTCAAATGGCAGCATTCACGCTTATTCAAATGATCCGCACTAACAGTTTAACTCCTGGCAAGCATAAACACACCCAAAAACTTAAAATGAAGCAAATATGAATGAAATTTGAATTAAAATACAAAGAAAATGATGAAAAAGACAAGACTGACTGACATGTAAAACAGCCAATTATAGCTCAATAGTTGCATTTTTTGATAAACACTGTATATCATCATGGGCAGATTTGCGATGTGAAAAAAAAAAATAGAAATAGTTACAAACAAAATAAAAACTTTGCACTTACAAACAAAAAATTACAAACAAAATGAAAAATAAATGAAAAATTAAAACCAACTATAACTAAATTAAAAATCCAAATAGATTTTAAAAATCATAATAAAATTAAAAACTGGTAAAACGTTCAGCATTTTAAAGCATGGCAGGTTGCGCTACTTTGCATTCTCCACAATCTCCCACTCAGAACAGACCCGGAAGATTATATCATACAAATTGCATTAGATGCTAATTTTGCCCATATTTGCCCTGTTACCTGATTTGCATAATTCCATCAGTAATTCAAACGCTAAAACAACATGCACTATAAACAACACTATCAGCGGCTGCAATTCATTCTTGTGAGCTCCCTTTAATCTTTAAAAGAGCAGTATAGGGTTTAAATTGCTGCAGGCAACTGCTAACAAGTAAACACCTTTCTCCATTGCCGTGTCTCTCTCTCTCTACTTCCTCTAACTCTGTGTGCCATCTACTGCTGCGTCCGTAGCAATAAAGACCAGTAAAGAAGGATGAGGGGAAATATCGAGATAGAAATCAGAAGATCCTATTATGTCTAACCCACTAGAGATAGTGATGCATACAAACAACACACCAAGAGGCAAGAGTGCAACCAATAATTCAAAAAGTGACAACAAATCACAGATATAATTCATCTTCCAGGGGAGAGAGTCGGATTATACGCTGACTAGGCAGGCTGTGGCTTTCCCAACACTCTGAACAACAAGACATACTATGGGTGGACTATAAAGTGAAGTCTACAAGTGAAAATTCTGGTTCTAGTTTATTAAAATGATTACATTACAACTTATAATGGGTATAAATTATATTTGATGAGCAGCCATGGAGTAAGTCATGCTAGGTGATAATCATAGCAAAATAAACACTTTCAGGAGGATACAAAACACAGATTACCTTGTCAGGGTTTATTTTGCAATAATGACCAGCTGACTGCACATTATCCCTTACATATCGGTGTACTGAAGTGTGCATCTGTGCATATCTGTGTTTGTGTGTGTGTGCTTTTTGGATGAGTGAGTGACAGGCGGTAAATGAGGTGTAAGAGCGAATGTGAATGTGCTGGAACGCCGGGAGACTTTTGAATCGTATCTATCTCTGACACCTGCCAATCTAAAATCATTTGTATATCTTCTCAGAATGCCGTCAGAGTGCTGTTCCTCTCCGTAGGTTAAAATGCTTCCAGGGGGATCTGGTTTACAGTACGGTTGTTTAAGCTGGAACGATGTCAGATACATTAACCTGGGGACGACACTGATGCAGCACAAATTAAAATGTGCTAGTACTTTATCCTTCTCCGTACTACTTACGCAGACACGCTCTTAAAAATAATGTTTTTTGCAGCACCGTAAGTTCAGAAAAGAGCCTCTTTCTTATCAAGGACTCATTTCACTGTATACGGAGCTTCAAAAAAAAAATCTTGATATTACATTATACGTTCTTCAGATCAGAGTATAACTTATTGCTTTCTAATGATTTTCACCACCGAAATGCTCTTCAGACTGCATAACTTAGTAGAAAACCGCTACTTTGGTGAGAATCTATCAATATTTTTTCTTAAAGTGCATATTTCAGTCAGAAATATCAGATCAAATATATATATATATATTTTTTTTTATGTGTAGCCTATTTCTGTCTTAAATCTAGAAACACTATGGCAACGTGTATTTGAACTTTTGGGGCTTTTAGTCCATTTCTGGTCATCTGTATACTAGTGTACTCCTAAAAGTTGACATAATTGACTTTCAACACATATACATGTAAAATGTACAGTCTTTCTGTTCTAGGAAAGCAGATGAAAATCTTGCATTCATGGCATTTTGTCAATGCCTCTTCCCCGATATCACCTGCCACCCAGACAAAGCAAGCAGCTACTTCTCTTTTCATAGCTGCCCAAAAAGCTAATTGTTAAATCAATCAATCAATCAATCAATCAGTGCTTCCATATGATCCATCACAACTTTGTTTCAATAAATGAATCAACAGACTAAAGAAAACTGTGCATGGAAGCCTTATAAACAAAGATTATTTTACAAAGATCTTTAAGGGGGAAAAAAACAAAGTAGGCTATATAACTGCACCAGAAAGTGAAAAACTCACAATAGCTGGGTTTCCATCACCCTGCTTTTATGCGCATTTTGAAGTATCGCATCAGAATCGAGTGATGGAAACGCTGAATTTCGAATAAAAATGCCTTAATTCGCAATTTCTGAGGTGCAAGTAATTTATTATATATGAAAATCATTATATTCAGTATCTTCTCCTACTTTTCTTAGTGATGTATAGTGCCAGTTTATCAGGAAGTGACGATTTTGTTCGCTCTGACTCGTTGGATGGAAACAGTGCTTGTTCGCAAATGTTTTATGCGATATTCCAATTTTGCGCATAAGTTAAATTCACAACTTTGGATGGAAACCCGGCTAATAAAGCCTGTTTTGTCATGTGACGCAACGCAGCATGACGTCATAGTATATAACTATTGACACTAGTTAAGTCCCTCCCTAGTGCTCTGATGTTTACTTGAACACTATAGAGAATAAATGTATGTCATGCCATGTAATGTCAAAGGCATTTTAAGTGCTTTAGTGTACTGTTATTGTTGCTAAAGGCCATCTGTCAGACAATATCTTTACCTGAGTAGTTCACAGTGCTGCACACGTGCAGGTGTTGAAGTAAACAAACACTTTCTTCATCGCTGGCAAACGGTAGGATGCCTTTCAAAGTTTTGTTTCAATTCGACTGTAGGTAAATATCCACCTCATACAGCTCTTTTTGTTGTCTTTGCTGAAAAGTATCCCGTTACTGTACTGAGTGAGAAAATTGCTCCAAAAGAGTCAATCATTTTAGCTGTTCGAATCATCGCGAACCGATTCAGACCGTTCATTTCAGTTCATTAAAGAGAACAGACCCAAAAGAATGATTCATTCACGAAAATAAAATAGATTCGCTAGTTCTGAACTTAAATGCCGAAAGCAAAAATGCCTATTTGGGTTATGTGTGCTTACATATAAAGATATGGCAAAAATTAATAAGGGGAGTATGCTATTATGAATTCTGCTTTACCTGACAAGAATTTATTTATTTGTTTGTTTGTTTACAAGAATTTACCTGACAGGTGTCTACAGTGTCCTCTTTAACTGAGACACCTGAAGCCCCATACAATTAACTGACTGATTAATGTTTGTCATGCATCCTGGCATTTGTTGCCAAATTTATGAGTTATGTTATAACCATAGGTGTTAGGTCAAGATTGTAACTCCTGTCGCACTGTAAACAATTTTACTACAAGACCACCAAAGTCATATTTACAATGTATCTCTAAACAAATAATTTATTTAGCTTCGTGGCATAAATAGATGTTACAAAAGTTCTGAACGGCGAAAATACTGTACATAAATAATAATTTATGTCAACTGCTCCAGATAGACTACTTTCCACTGACTTAAAGATCTTTTATGAAGCTTTCATCTCTATAAAGAACAACCGTAAAGCTGTTGAGACATCACTGTTGCTGAAAAAGATAATTTTGTTCTAAGGTGAAAAAGATAGACCTATAATTGTCTTATTAATATCTTGTACGGTTCATATTTCCTTATGACTCTGTATTCCCCTGTTGACAATAAAAAATAAAAAAAAGAATTGCAACGTATTTCGTCATCTTAAAACAAATTCAGCATATAGCAAATAATACAATAACGTTAATAATAACAATATTGCAACATTACAAATCTACAGCTTTAAAAGTTATTTTAATTCAACTAAAAGGTCACACTGTGGGTCACTCGTCGTCATGTGATAGAAATTCGCTGGTCAGAGTTCACCAAACTTCATATGAGCTTGTGTTTCCGGTCTTCAGCAGTCACATGCTTATGAAGTCAGTGGAGCTAAACATGTCGTGTAGCCACCCCTTAAGCGTGAGGGAGGGCACAATAATAATTTCATTTAAATTCATTGCTTGACATGTGAAAATCTAGGTGGCACAATGCCCACCCCATCTCCCCCCACAGTGCCTACCCTACTTAAGGTGATCTTTCCTTATTAGCTGATGCAACATCTCAGGTGAGGCTGATTTTCTTGCAGCAGACTAGTCACAAATTGTGTAAACAAGCCCTGCATCACGTGTCTCACTTAGACCTCGGCACCTGCCCTGACATTCCACTGAGACGCCGCCGAGTTACCGAGAGGTTGCAGCCTCTTCACTCACAGCAAAACAGCATGAGAATAGAGTGCATTTCGCCTGAAACGACTGCTCGCTGCGTGCATCACATTAGAGGCTCCTGATTGTGCGATAATGTTTCGTCCTGAATGTTATTCAGCTATGAGCGCTTTGGGATCTAACCAAACAGCATAACCGTGACTCGTCTGCTTTTATTAGGGTCAGCCGAAACATCCAAAAGACATCAATTCCTCCAAATGCTTTCCAAACATAGCCTCGTTTCCAACAGAGTCCCCCCACCACTGAGACACGAGTCCTCTCCGCTCGAGGGTCAGGGGCATGAGAGATCATGAGACCTCCAGGTGAGCCGCTGCCGCTGGACTCGGGACGGTCTGCCGAGGCAGCCAAACCAGAGCAGCTGTTCTTTGTGTGAGAGTTGCTCAAAATCGCTAAAGCGCCCTCCCCTCCTGCTGCCCCACACACGCGGTTAATTCTCCCTGGTGGCTGAATGCGATCAGGCATCAGCAGAGAGAAAGAGAGAGACTCATCAGACGCGTAGCCTAAAGCAAATGAAATGCTCCCGACTCGGCCACAATCGATGACACCATCATCTCCTGCTCTAGATAATGATATCTGCGGTTGGGTGCATTAGAAAGAGGCTGTGCTTGCGTGTACGTGTGTGTAGTGACCCGGATAGCTCTTTTACCTTCTCCTTTGTGATGCAGTGTAATCTAGGATTCGCTAATGAGAAAATGCACCCACTTCTTATTCATCCGTCAAGCTGATCTTTCCAGCCTATGTGATTGTTGCGTTTCTGCCTCAGACGCCCACATCCGATGCATATTGCACGCAAAGCGCTTGCTAAAATTGCAAACGTCTCTCATCAACGCAACATTTATCAATTTTATTTTAGGCTATGTCATTCATACTTTCATGGCATAATTTATGCTAATTCAAATGGGGTGAAAATTTGCAACAAAACCCTCCCTTTAACCATTTGTATTTCCTCTCACTCAACAGTGCACGATGACAGACATCTTTTAGGTGTTAAAAGCTCTGCAACAATTACAACAGCCCCTCTAAGCGGAAGGCGCTTTGAGTTTTCACCAAAACCTTTGCGAGAGCTAATTTTGCATGGAGAGATGGGAAAAAAAGTGCATAATTTATGAAGAAACACTCGATAATTCAAAACTTCAGTGCCTAGTTTACACGCGGCAGCAATTAGCTACCTTGATGTGCAGCTAATAGAACATCTGTGCATGCTGCTTGCACGCATCCACATGTCTGACAAAAGGCGAGAAAATGAGCTGATGCCTGTCTATATATCTTTTTATATGCATACAGAGACAGAAATGATGGAAAACAGCAGAACATGTTTTTCCACAGTGCTACAGGTACCCAAAGGGTTAAGTTAATGCAATATTAACATAAGTGCATTATGTTGAATGTTGTTAGGCATTACATGAAGTGAAGACCCCTGTAACTTTGGTAAAATCATTGTAATGCCTAGACTGACTTATTGCTTTTATAATATGAAAATATTATAGACACTAATGTTTTATGAAAAGTTACATTCATTAATAATAGTAATAGGAATGAACAATCTTTCCACCAAGTAAGACACTAACTACAAGATTTTTGCAGTTGCAAAACAGCGTAGCAACTTCCAGCGAACAGGAGGTGTTCTCAGAAGGTTCATTCTAACATTCTGGAAAGGTTCTCTCGAAGTTATGAACAACATTATAGTAATAGAAGGTTCGAACAATGTTATCTGGTCTTTAATAATGTTTGCAAAACGTTATTTATTCATTAATCATAGAACATTCTTTCTGAAACTTTTTTAGTTTGACATTTCGTCTAACATTTTTCAAACATTATTAATTCAGAGAACGTTCAAAAGTAACTTTTCAATAATGTTATTATAAAGTGGAACATAACAGCATAAAATTATAAAATGGAACATTTCCTTAATGTTTTCTCTAACATTTGTATAACAAAACAAAATATATATATATATATATTTTTTTTTTTATGACATTTTGAACGTACAGAGATTTTGAACGTATTGAAAACGTTATTCAGAAATAATCATAACTTGGGAACATTAATAAAATGTTCTTAGAACATATTTTTGATAGCTGGGTTTGTGCATCTTCTTTTATGTTCCAAAGAAGTCATTCAGGTTTGGAATAAGATGTAGGTGAGTAAATGAAATGAATTAAAATAAATAAATAAATAAATAAATAAATAAATATAGCATGTGAAGGCACAAGTGCATGTTTATCACCATTTTACTACTGCTTCTAATCAGACTCATCTAATGAAATTCAAAGTCATAACTATCCATTTTTTAAAGCAATCAGCAATATTTTGCCAAGTAGTAATTCTTAATTAATTTACAGCTATTTTGAATATAATTATTTTCACCTAGCATAATTATGTAACACACATATTGACACAATGACAATCAAAACCCGAAAGGTTTTACCCTCTGAATTAACCTCACATTAATTTTGCATCTTTAGCGTAGCGTCGTATATCTTACAGGATATGAAATCAACAGCTCCGAGAGTGTAAACATCACCTGCATGTGTTCTCGCCTCTCCTTTGGCTGTTTTTTGTGTGTCTCTCACTACAAAGGAACAACAGCACGCCACAAAGAACAGCTCCCACGGGCCCCGCTAATGCGCTAACATGCCGGGCTCTCTCCTCCACTACCGCTGTTTACCGTGATGGGGACTGACAACCACACACAGCACACAAGTCAACGTGCAAGCCTAAATTAGCTCCCAGACCGCTGCGCATTAATTATGAATTGAGAATAATTGCAATGGGACACGCTAGAGTCAATTCGTTTGGACTGAGCGCTAAGTGTAAATATGACTATAGGAGAAGGACATGGATGCAGCAATAAAACAGAAGTCAGAAACAGGCTTTCGTACATACCTGCTCATACATACATATTGCACGTGCTGGGGATTGTGTTGAATCAAACATGGTATCACAGCGACATCATGAATATTCAGGACTAGCGCCGTGTTAGCATGAGCGTGAGACTAATTCTGCAGTTGTTAAAACAGCCCTGCTGGAGCAAACGAAATACTGTTATATGCCAGTTTCTCAGGGATGTGGAAGGTTACAAACACCGTTAGACTATGTGAAAGGCTTCATTTTCTCTTTGTGAAATGATGATGAGGTTAAAACCACCAGGCTGTGTGTCATAGCGAATATAGTGCTAATAAAATTCCCTGTGAATGTACCCAGATGCCTGTATATTGATACACAGTCCAATATAATGTCACATTACTAAGGTTGCTTTATTGTAGAGAGGGGAGCTATTTGCTTCCCCTTTGGCCTAAACTCTTAGATGTTCCCCTCTGGTATTTCAAAATCCAGTCAGATGACTCAAGGACAGAAATATTATTATGAATGGATCTAATTAAGTCATGAGGTATCCAGAACCTAATAAAATAGCATATTATTATGAACCAATAATATTTTGCTCTAAAAATGTCAGAAAAGAAATTAGAGAATAGGCTAAAGCACAAATATGTAAATAATAATACTAATAATTAAATAATAATAATAATTGAATAAGGTTTTACGTTTGAGGTTTTTTTTAGGCTATTGATTTCTGTCGACTGTTCATGAGAATTAAAACACGTTGCGGCTATGAATTGTTAAACATATGCAAGATAGATAAAACCAATCAATCATAATTCGGTATGCAAATAGACATTAGAAAGTAAACCAAGTGCCGGTTGTATAAACTAAAGTCTATTATTAGTGAGTCATCTTTTTTCTTCTTCTTCTTCTTTCTTTCTGGACATAACTTTTTGAAGTCAGTTACATAAAAACATAGATTGGTCTAATTTGAATCCCAAAAAATAAGATTACCCCTTGAATAACTGCTAGTTCTTAAAGGGATAGTTCAACTACAAAATGAAAATGATATCATCAAGTTGGATGGGTTTCTTTCTTCTGTTGAACACAAATTAAGATATTTTGAAGAACGTTGGTAACCAAACAACCGGTAGACGCTGACTTCTACAGAATGGAAACATTTTTACAATAAAAAATACTATGGAAGTCAATGGCAACCAGCAACTGTTTGGTAGATTTTGATTTTTGGGTGAACTATCCCTTTAAGACACAGTCTTAACAAAGTGGCTTAGTTTATTCAACTGGCCCCAATTTTAGTATCCAAATATTACAATGACATCATCCCTTTTGGTTACATTATAAATGTTTTAAACAATTTTCAAACTGATTTTTACCTAAATATAGTGCATGCAAGGCTGAAACTATATTTAAAACTATTTCTGTTTTAATTGCTTAGTGTGATGATATGATAATGCCAGCAGGATTATCAATAGTGTTTCATTTCCATAATTTAGGATCAGCTGCGCTCCAGACCATCTTTTTAGGTGAACTCTGGTGTGGTGGGATGCTTCAAAAAAAACACTTTAACATCAACCAAACAAACTGAAACCTGACATCAAAATCGCCCTAATACTTAAAGTTTGCGGTTTAGAGAAAACATTGAAGAAACTGAGGAATATCAGTGTGGTGCTGCCGTGTAAACACTATGATATTAACTTCGTCCCAGGGGTTCGGCTGAAATGCATAATATTCCTCCAACGTCTTCAGCCCGTCAGTATCAAAACAGGCAACAAGTGTGAGTCTCTTAAGCTCATGTAAAGCAAAATCCCTCCCATCTCTCCAGAGGGAAAGGGTAGAAAGATGCGACGGGAATGTTTTCTTTTTCTGTTTCGCTGTTTGGAATAGAGTCATTGAGTTGTAGAGTCCCAGCAGACATCAGGCTCTGATATCTATAAAACATGCTTCGATAGGGATCAAATGCCTGGAACCCACGGGTCTCCTCCTCCGCCGCTCATTCTGCTCTACTCGTTTATCCATGCAATTGGCGGAGGAGTCCCAGAGAGGGGAGAAAGCAAAGCATGTTAGTACACACGTCAGAGGTGCAACGCTAATGCCTGACCCGAATATGCCGCCAAAGCATGCCGTTTCATGTTCGGAGGAGTGGTACTGGTAAGATAATACGCTGCTAAACAGGGTAACAGGGACAGGCGTGCCAAGAGGAAACCAGAAGGGTTACAACCAGCTAATGCTGTGACAGCAATCCTCGTATTCTCCTGAGCTGCTTTTACAACAGTATTCCAATGGGCTCATTCTACAATATAAGCATGCTGTCTGATGGAATCATCCTTCGTTCCGTGCATCACACTCAATGTTTGATGGCTTCAGACTCATCTAGGTACATCTAAGAATGTGTTAACTCCAAAAATTAACGTTCCTCTAGCTCAAAATAGTAGAGCATGATGCCAGCAACAGGAAGATTGTGGGTTTGATTTCAAGGGAATGCATAAACCGATAAAATAAATAACTTGAATACAATGTAAGTTGCTTCAGATAAAACGTGTCCGCTAAATGCATAAATGTAATACAGTATAAGCAGTATGTAAATGTTCTGTGTGCATATAATTGTTGCTACTAAATGTTCAGAATAGTGAATATAGAGTACAGAATAGTATGTACCATAATGCAATGCACATGACTTGAATCAACCAGAAATTATATCAGCCATGTTTTTTTAACATGTTCTTAACCTTCTGTTGTGTTCTGGTCATTTTGACCTGGAGAAAATGTTATTTTTCCTGAAACTGACTTTACTCACACTTACTTGCTTATTTATTTGTTTGACCAGTTTTGTACTGTTTTGGATTTGTTTCCCCCCATTTGTAGTGTTCCCAGTCAAAATTGAACACCATACAAAATAATTGCATAAACATTTCTTGTTATGCTATTTCATTTTCAAATATTGGATTCAGTATTTATCAACTTGTTTTCTTTCAATTACCAGTTTTTGAGTAAATGTTGCAAAAAAAAACAAAAAAAAAAACAAGATGTGGTGATAATATAGCAAAATTAGTGATTTATAGAATGTTTACGGAAAAAATAGGTAAAGTGCATATTTAATTATTTATTATAATTATTATTTTAGCACAGCATAAGAGTAAACTATAATAAAACTGCCTAAAGTTCAAACCTTTTAACACAAAACTGGATTAAAATATGATATTTAAGATTCGTTGGCTTTTTTTGGTAACTGGATGCCTCTCGCTGATCATTCTCAGGTTACATGACAACACTGTACCATACTACAGCTTTACATATTATAAACTGTTACTTTTTAAGCAGTAGTGTGCAGCAAATAATGTACACTAGAGGTGCCTCCCAATTTGCATACTAATGCACTTTTTATGTCATTTTATATATAGATGGACAGAGACAGACAAACAGATAGCATATATATTGTGTTCACACTGAAAATTCCAAAAAGAAAAAGTGCACTTCAAATACCCAAATAATTAATTAACTGGAAAAAAAACTAAGTGTAGAATGTTACACTTCATGCACTCAATTTTCACAGCTTTCCTTATGTAACAAAGGGGGAAGGATGCTGCATGACTGGCAAAGCTTATAAATTTCATACACTACAGATGATAGAGCATAGTGCATGTCATAATTTGAGACACAACATAGTATTCAATTTGCAATATGTTTGAAATGGCATACTACTATTTTTTGCATTATGCAGTATGTATTCTCTAAAGCTTAGTGTGTGTATTGTTTGTGTAACCGTTCTGATGATCACTGGCTAAAATATGCAGTATGTGCACTGGCCAAAATATGCAGTCAAACAGTGCACACAGCACAGAAAGCTATCCCACAATGCCTGTATCCAGTACACTGAACAGAGCCTATTGCCTTGTCCAAATACCCACACTTTTGCGGTCTTGGCCACTTGAGAGCGCGTGCGCGCGACAGGAAGTAAGTGTGCAAGACTGTCCCAGGTCTTAAAAACGGCAAAGCGCAGTGCCCTTAAAGCACACTAAACCCACACTATCTCGAATACCGCTCCGGAGCGCTATTCGAGGCTTAGTGTATCTCATCATGCATCATGTTCTGGAAATAAATCGTGAGACTTTTTGCCGAGATCTCACGAGAGGTCACGGAAACCTTTCCAATGCAAGTTAAATATGAATATAATAATGAGATATTACATATAATTTGTTAGAAAAACAGTGTTTTTACATTTTATTGGTGCAAAGATGAGTAGTGGTGATATTTAGTTTGTACAACATTTGCAACTGCATTTTATCACTTAATTAGAAACACCACAAATTAAAGTTATGTCATGTTATAGGGACTACTGAACAGACATTTCGAAGTTGATTTTAAAATGCAAAAGTATTTAAAATTAAAATTAAAATAAAGCTATGTAAACACTTGCATTTTTACAACACTATAAGTGTGTCCCATCAGGTAATGAAAAGTTCGACACACACTTGTGGTCTTCATCCTCACTTGAACACTTGGGCCAAATACAGGAAATACGTCATATAAGTGTTCAAGTGGTCAAGTGCAAAGACTGCAAGTGTTGGTATTTGGACAAGGCATAAGTGTGAGCAGTTTTATGATAGAGGCCTCACCTCTTTATCACAGGTTTATCAGTCTCACAAGTCTAGTCATTGGTTACCATGGTTTCTATTGTCACCTGCTGCTTATTTTCTTAATAACCTTCCTCATAAACACCTTGTCAAAATTGTCAGCTGCAGTGTAGTTCAACAGCACAATATGAAGATCCTAACCTGTTTCCTGGCCACTTTCAGTGATTTGTGTTTTGATCTAATGCTGTTGGGATTTGCTGAATGATATTGATTTGGACGCTGACTTGATTTATCGGTTGTGTCTGAAACCTGAAAATGCTGCCTTCGCAAGCAGTATACAGAGGGAAGGGAGGCACTATGGTGCGTGTGTAACATTCTGTCTACTAAAATGACTTTATTTTATCTTTATTTTGGTTTCTTTGCAGTAGCGTAGATGTGTCCTTCACTGTCCCACAATCCTGTGCACATGATGCAGCAGTTAGTAGAAAGAGTAAATATAGCATCTGATGGAGCGACAGAAAGAAGAATATTAATTCATAAATGTCCTTTTTTTTCTGCTTCATGATTACATTTCTACCAAAAAAAAAAAAAGGTTATCATTAAATATGTGCTTGGTTGTCTCTAAAACTCACATGCATTTGTTCTAGATCATTAGAATGGTGTTGTGGTGCCTTGAAAGTCAGTCAGGTAGAAAGTTCTTGCCAGTTAAAGCTGAAGTAAGTATGTTTCAGATGTACTTTCTTTAGTTACCCCTTTCCCAGCTAAATATGGTAAGACAGCTATAAGACATTTATGGTTTGATGTATCTGGGATGCTTTCAAAACATTGCTATGTTCGTTTAAAATCAGCATGAAATAGAAATTCAACCTATCTATATTTTAAATGCATCTTAATGATCTTATTGTCATCTATATATTTTTATAATTATTAATAATTAATAATGATCTTCCAGTTATCTCTGTTGGTGTCTGCTGGACTCCGCCCCTTTCCATAAAGCACTCACTCAGATCTGCCTCGTTCCAATCAACAAGCAATGAATTGAATCAAATCCCTCCCTTGTGTTTTTTTTTAGATTTAGGAGCTTGTTTTAGTGTTAAAGTGCTTTTTGAAACACTGAAAAATTTAGGACTGACAGCCTTTATTTTTAAGAGTTTCTCCTAAATCGGCAAGTTAGCTATTTTTAACCTTAAGATGTTTTGTGAATACGGCCCCGGTTGCTACTTCTGTTACATTGTGACTTTACGCATCTCAACACTGGTTCAACCAATGGCATGAGTTTTGGGCGGAGCTACAGGTTTGTTTGGCCAATGGCAGGCAGGGAAGTGTTTGGAAAAACAGTCATTCATTTCATGCTTCTGCTTGGTGACACTAGACACCGCTGCTTTAAAAAACTGACTGAGGCAGTCATAGTATAGGTTGAAGTCATTATAACTTTTTGCGCTGACAAGGCTCTGATAGTCACACTTTGATATTTTGTGATTTGATAAAGGATATCAATTTCGGAAACTGACTGGATTTAGTGACTCACACGCGGGGCCTTTGCATGGATTTGGGTTTAATATGAATTCACTCTATTTATCCCACTAGCGGCATTGAATCCGCTTTGTCTTTGTTTTGCGCTCTCTCACCCCAGTGCCACTTTTGAAATAGCTGGTTTAAAAGAAGGGCTTGTTTTGGTGTCTCGCCTCAGAAGTGTAAAGGAACAAAAAAACAACCGAGAGAAATAAAACTGACTTGAGCGATAACGGCAGAGAGAGAGAAAGACACACCGTGTGTGTCACATGGCAACAGCACAGGGCTTCTGGCTGGCTTATAATGCACGTGTTGAAAGCGAGCGAGTCTCTGCATAACAAGAAGCTCAACGCCGAACAGGATCCTGTTCGTGCCACAATGAGGAAAATTTTAGACTACAAACTAAGTGAAAATCTTCCCATTTCTCTGACAGGCGGCATGTACGGTGACAGAGTTCTGTAACCAGTGTGTCACCGATCGGGTAGACCGCAGCATTAGCGGGAACAGCAATTTCACTCTACGGAGACTTTGTCTCTAGAGAGTTCAGAGAGAATACTGGAAACTCGGAGAAGAGACTTTGTGCCTTGGTTCTCCTTTCTTTATATATTCCATCTCTCATGAATTGACTTCCTTTCTCGCCGTCTCCAGTTTTCCCTCAACTCACTCTGCCCCTTTTACCGCCAACCCCCCCTCCACTGACCATCTGCCCACTCTGTGTTTCCTTCCCTCCTGAGGTTTAGAGTTAAAATCATCCGTCGACCAGGCATCCATTTAGTGAGCTGAGCCCTGGAGAGTAAAATCACATACGGTGTGCAATAAAAAAAAAACCCGA
>NW_015647431.1:728324-792629 GCF_001515625.1 Sinocyclocheilus rhinocerous
GGCAAAGCGCAGTGCCCTTAACGCACACTAAATCCACACTATTTAGTGCTTAGTGTATCCCATCATGCATCATGTTCTGGAAATAAATCGTGAGACTTTTTGCCGAGATCTCGCGAGAGGTCATGGAAACCTTTCCAATGCAAGTTAAATATTAATATATAATAATTAGATATTACATATAATTTGGTACTAAAACAAAGGGTTGCACGTTTTATTGGTGCAAATGAGTAGTGGTGATATTTTTGTGCAACATTTGCGACTGCTTTTTATCACTTAATTAGAAGCACCGCAAATTAAAATTGTCATGTTATAGGGACTACTGAACAGACATTTCGAAGTTGATTTTAAAATGCAAAAGTATTTAAAATTAAAATTAAAATAAAGCTATGTAAACACTTGCATTTTTACAACACTATAAGTGTGTCCCATCAGGTAATGAAAAGTTCGACACACACTTGTGGTCTTCATCCTCACTTGAACACTTGGGCCAAATACAGGAAATACGTCATATAAGTGTTCAAGTGGTCAAGTGCAAAGACTGCAAGTGTTGGTATTTGGACAAGGCATAAGTGTGAGCAGTTTTATGATAGAGGCCTCACCTCTTTATCACAGGTTTATCAGTCTCACAAGTCTAGTCATTGGTTACCATGGTTTCTATTGTCACCTGCTGCTTATTTTCTTAATAACCTTCCTCATAAACACCTTGTCAAAATTGTCAGCTGCAGTGTAGTTCAACAGCACAATATGAAGATCCTAACCTGTTTCCTGGCCACTTTCAGTGATTTGTGTTTTGATCTAATGCTGTTGGGATTTGCTGAATGATATTGATTTGGACGCTGACTTGATTTATCGGTTGTGTCTGAAACCTGAAAATGCTGCCTTCGCAAGCAGTATACAGAGGGAAGGGAGGCACTATGGTGCGTGTGTAACATTCTGTCTACTAAAATGACTTTATTTTATCTTTATTTTGGTTTCTTTGCAGTAGCGTAGATGTGTCCTTCACTGTCCCACAATCCTGTGCACATGATGCAGCAGTTAGTAGAAAGAGTAAATATAGCATCTGATGGAGCGACAGAAAGAAGAATATTAATTCATAAATGTCCTTTTTTTTCTGCTTCATGATTACATTTCTACCAAAAAAAAAAAAAGGTTATCATTAAATATGTGCTTGGTTGTCTCTAAAACTCACATGTATTTGTTCTAGATCATTAGAATGGTGTTGTGGTGCCTTGAAAGTCAGTCAGGTAGAAAGTTCTTGCCAGTTAAAGCTGAAGTAAGTATGTTTCAGATGTACTTTCTTTAGTTACCCCTTTCCCAGCTAAATATGGTAAGACAGCTATAAGACATTTATGGTTTGATGTATCTGGGATGCTTTCAAAACATTGCTATGTTCGTTTAAAATCAGCATGAAATAGAAATTCAACCTATCTATATTTTAAATGCATCTTAATGATCTTATTGTCATCTATATATTTTTATAATTATTAATAATTAATAATGATCTTCCAGTTATCTCTGTTGGTGTCTGCTGGACTCCGCCCCTTTCCATAAAGCACTCACTCAGATCTGCCTCGTTCCAATCAACAAGCAATGAATTGAATCAAATCCCTCCCTTGTGTTTTTTTTTAGATTTAGGAGCTTGTTTTAGTGTTAAAGTGCTTTTTGAAACACTGAAAAATTTAGGACTGACAGCCTTTATTTTTAAGAGTTTCTCCTAAATCGGCAAGTTAGCTATTTTTAACCTTAAGATGTTTTGTGAATACGGCCCCGGTTGCTACTTCTGTTACATTGTGACTTTACGCATCTCAACACTGGTTCAACCAATGGCATGAGTTTTGGGCGGAGCTACAGGTTTGTTTGGCCAATGGCAGGCAGGGAAGTGTTTGGAAAAACAGTCATTCATTTCATGCTTCTGCTTGGTGACACTAGACACCGCTGCTTTAAAAAACTGACTGAGGCAGTCATAGTATAGGTTGAAGTCATTATAACTTTTTGCGCTGACAAGGCTCTGATAGTCACACTTTGATATTTTGTGATTTGATAAAGGATATCAATTTCGGAAACTGACTGGATTTAGTGACTCACACGCGGGGCCTTTGCATGGATTTGGGTTTAATATGAATTCACTCTATTTATCCCACTAGCGGCATTGAATCCGCTTTGTCTTTGTTTTGCGCTCTCTCACCCCAGTGCCACTTTTGAAATAGCTGGTTTAAAAGAAGGGCTTGTTTTGGTGTCTCGCCTCAGAAGTGTAAAGGAACAAAAAAACAACCGAGAGAAATAAAACTGACTTGAGCGATAACGGCAGAGAGAGAGAAAGACACACCGTGTGTGTCACATGGCAACAGCACAGGGCTTCTGGCTGGCTTATAATGCACGTGTTGAAAGCGAGCGAGTCTCTGCATAACAAGAAGCTCAACGCCGAACAGGATCCTGTTCGTGCCACAATGAGGAAAATTTTAGACTACAAACTAAGTGAAAATCTTCCCATTTCTCTGACAGGCGGCATGTACGGTGACAGAGTTCTGTAACCAGTGTGTCACCGATCGGGTAGACCGCAGCATTAGCGGGAACAGCAATTTCACTCTACGGAGACTTTGTCTCTAGAGAGTTCAGAGAGAATACTGGAAACTCGGAGAAGAGACTTTGTGCCTTGGTTCTCCTTTCTTTATATATTCCATCTCTCATGAATTGACTTCCTTTCTCGCCGTCTCCAGTTTTCCCTCAACTCACTCTGCCCCTTTTACCGCCAACCCCCCCTCCACTGACCATCTGCCCACTCTGTGTTTCCTTCCCTCCTGAGGTTTAGAGTTAAAATCATCCGTCGACCAGGCATCCATTTAGTGAGCTGAGCCCTGGAGAGTAAAATCACATACGGTGTGCAATAAAAAAAAAACCCGATGTGACCCACAGAACATGAGAGTAGAACACACAGAATGATGGAGGTGAGGATCTCTTTACTATCTCATATGTTCCTCCTGAGATTAAAATGAGAGCAAATAAAGATTTTTTTTTTATTTTAATTTAAAAATAATTTATTTATTTATATATATATATAAATATTTTTTTATTTTTTTATTTTAAATAAATATTGTATTTTATTTATTTATTTATTTTAAATAAATTAATAAATGTATTTATTTATTTATTTTTCTGCTTCTCCACAGAAGAAATACCAGTAATCTCATGTGTGGCTTCTAACCTCATCAGGCAGAGAAGAATAAACTTCACTTTACATCAAACAAACATAAACGGGCGGCCACAAGTCCCAGTAATGACAAAATGTATCTGAGTGCCAATCAATACGACAGCTGCTGGCTGTGTAGTTTAGTTATATAGTTATGTAGATAGTTTATCTATCTATATATCCGTCCATCCATCCATCCGTCCGTAATTTTTACATGTCATAAATAATTTCTTTCTCTTACCGGAAAGACAAACAAGTTTTCTCTCTTTCACCCACACACACACTGGAAAAAAATCAAAGTATAAGTATTCTTAATGAGTTATAGGCACTAATGCATATACATTAGTTGGAAGTGCGTATGTCAGGTTACTTGATTAACATGTGCGATTACGCGTGTATACGTGGTTGCGAGTGTGAAAGCGCCATTACTAGATTTGCAGGAGCTCCCCTGGCACACAAACACACATAAATTAGCTGAGCTACATCACCGTGGCAGCCGCTTTTGTTTTTTCTCCTTCCATCGCAATAATTAATATTCTGCTCTTCTCCATTAGGGCTGCTCAGGATTGCCTGAGATTTATTGTTTGTGTTTGATATTAGTGGCTCTTCAAGGCGACTCCTCTGTGAAAATGAAAGGCGGCAGGTGCTACGGCTCAAGAAAATTGAATACATACTTGCACTGCATTATTACACAAATAAGAATTGATGGTGAATTTATCTACCTCACCTGCTATATCACATCTGATTTTGTTTTATTTTTCCTTATCTTTGCGTGATTTTCTGTGTATTAGTCTTGAAAGATTACATTTTATTCTTTAACATCACGTACAGGGTCAATATTGCTATAAGAGGCTGAGAAGAAATCTTAAAGGAGAGGTGAGGATCTCTTTACTATCTCATATGTTCCTCCTGAGATTAAAATGAGAGCAAATAAAGATTTTTTTTTTATTTTAATTTAAAAATAATTTATTTATTTATATATATATCCGTGGCAGCCGCTTTTGTTTTTTCTCCTTCCATCGCAATAATTAATATTCTGCTCTTCTCCATTAGGGCTGCTCAGGATTGCCTGAGATTTATTGTTTGTGTTTGATATTAGTGGCTCTTCAAGGCGACTCCTCTGTGAAAATGAAAGGCGGCAGGTGCTACGGCTCAAGAAAATTGAATACATACTTGCACTGCATTATTACACAAATAAGAATTGATGGTGAATTTATCTACCTCACCTGCTATATCACATCTGATTTTGTTTTATTTTTCCTTATCTTTGCGTGATTTTCTGTGTATTAGTCTTGAAAGATTACATTTTATTCTTTAACATCACGTACAGGGTCAATATTGCTATAAGAGGCTGAGAAGAAATCTTAAAGGAACAGTTCACCTAAAAATTAATTTTCTGTCTTCTTTGTCCTCATTTACCCTTGTTGTTCTATGACTTTCTTTCTTTTGTGGAAGACAGAAGGAGATTATTTAGAGCTCAATGTTATGAAAAAGAGCACTCTGGATGTTTTGCAATATATTGTGTTGTTCTGTTCCACAAACAATGGTTTTGGAGCATCAAGAAAGTGAATAAATGTTTGCAGAATTTTCATTTAAAACTGAACTAACCCATTGAAAGTACCTCAGGGCTAACTGTCATGAAAGAGCTTGAAGGAAAATACAAATATTGACATTCCTGACATTATAAGGAAGATTTCCCAGCATTTATCGGTTCCAAGAGCCCTAATGCAATTCACAAGCACCAAGCCCTATTGAAACTGACAAGAGCTCCTCCGACAGAACTTGATGTGACATGGTCAGACATCCAGAGCTCAGAGTAATTTTCCCAGCTTCATTTCGATTCAGTCAGCAATGAGTGAGGGGAGCCTTGAAATGGAAATATAGAGGAGGAGGTGGCAATGATGCTTTCTATGCGGTAGAGTTTAATAAAAACCCAGAGACAGGCTGTTTACAGACCATCAAGTCCACAAACCATGCGGTAGCTGCAGGGTGGTCTTAATACAGGTCCTGTCTCGTACCGACAGAACTTGATGTGACATGGTCAGACATCCAGAGCTCAGAGTAATTTTCCCAGCTTCATTTTGATTCAGTCAGCAATGAGTGAGGAGAGCCTTGAAATGGAAATATAGAGGAGGAGGTGGCAATGATGCTTTCTATGCGGAAGAGTTTAATAAAAACCCAGAGACAGGCTGTTTACAGACCATCAAGTCCACAAACACTGCGGTAGCTGCAGGGTGGTCTTAATACAGGTCCTCTCTCGTACCGAGAGAGGCATACAAATCATGCAGACATAATCCAATCAATCTCAGACATTACAGCTTTTCCCAACGAGGAGTGCTGACATAAACAATCCCACATTGGGACAGCGACTGACCTTTAAGATGATTATTTTAAGCAGATCCGTGGTGATTTTTCATTCAAATCTATGTATAACCAAATGTAGCTTGTAATTAATATTGACCGTCAGGTCATTATGTTCACAGTTACAATCAATCCACAAATCCAGTTTGGCAAGCTTTTTCAATGCCAATCTGTTTGAAATCTCTCTGAATGAAAGTGTTTCCATTTCCATCCATAATTCTGGAGAACGGAAAGCGTTTTTTGTTCTCCTGCTGCAAGAGACTTCATTTAAAAATGAATGCGCTCAGTGTGGGGGCAGTCCAGTATAAGGCTGTTGTTTGTCAGTGTAGAAAACTGTGACACAGGGTCACTTTCAGTAGCGTGAATGTGTGTGTGTGTGTGTGTGTGTGTGTTTGTATGTAGTTTAAAAATACAGAAATATTAATGTCAAGATATATTAATGTTGATTTGTTGTTGTTGTTTTTTTACATATATGTATTTGAAAATGTTAATGTTAAGTATTAATAGATATGTCAAATGTTTAATTATTAGTAGTATTATTATTACACACACATAGGTATATACTTTCAAAATACAGTAATGTTAATGTTAAGATATATTATTGTTGTTTTGTTTTGTTGTTTTATACGTATATGTATTTGAAAATGTTCATGTTAAGTATTAATAGATATGTCATATTATAATATATATTATTATTATTACTACACACACATATACTTTTAAAATACGTTAATGTTAAGATATATTAATGTTGATTTGTTTTTGTTATATATTTATTTAAAAAATATAAGTATGTATTAATATATATTTAATACATAATACTAAACACACATACACATATATTTTACGCTAATTATAAAAATACAAAATATTAATGTTAAATATGAATAAATATATAATTTATAAATATATAATGCTATTTCATTTTCAACCTGAATAGATGAAATGCAGCAATACAGTGTGTTATAAAGCCATGCATTTTAATGCATGCAAAGAAAATACAATTATTATCAATTATATTTTTTACAGAAAACAGCAGAAAACTTGATTGACTTGAATAGAGAAAAATAGGCATTATCACTTGGTTTGTTTAATAGTCTATATCAGCCCGAACTGCTGCATTACTAGTAAAAACAACTATATTGTGATATATGCTACTGTGGTATATGAAATTGATCATACTGCCCACCCCAATACAAGGGAGTATGGAATCTTTATTACAAGGAACAAGCTGCAGATTCTATCAGCGTTACTACTGCCAAGCAACCAAATGAGTGCGCCTGAATACAGGAAAAGTGTGACCAGTAGTGCCGCCCTTATTTTTACTATGAGCGCATGACTTAATAGGAACAGTATTCACCATAGTGTGCTGCCATCTGTCCAGCACATTAGTGTGTTAAAAAGCCAAGTGGGAAAAAAAAGAAAGAAAGAAATGAGAAACTACGGCATTACTGGTATTTTTGGCTCAGGAATCACTGAGCCGCGTGCAGATGGTGAGGTGAAATCGAGAAGCACGTAAGGGTTGTAAACGAAAGGACACGGAAATAAATAAATAAAGCGAGTGATAGCAGAGGAAATAAATCCAGGTGTCCATGTACTTTATCAGGAGCATTATCGGCTTGACGGCGGGGGGAGACGAGGGCGCTGTCTATGTTTGTGGCGAGATAGTGGGAAACAATTTTACCCTCTTTTGCTAATTCAGCTCTTCGCCTAGATGGAATCGCATCATCTAAATAAGGGAGCCAAATGTTTTACACCTTTGCATATAATGGAGCTGCGATAAGAAGTGACTACCCTTACCAAAAAGTAGTATACTTCAAGTTTATTTTAGTAAGTATACTTAAGTAAAGTTCAATTATATTTTTAAGTATACTTTATGTAGTAAGTATACAAATATCAGTGTACTAGTAGTATACTTGTAAGTGTACTATTTCAATACTCCTTGGGACTAAATTAGCCTACTTTCTAGTATATAAAAGTACTGCCTGAATGACATTTCCACGCATAGTATTATTATTTTCCTGCAACGCAATACAAAGTTCACGTGGTGGGTTGAGCAGAGAAGGACGCACTCGTGCAGCAGTGAGGCACGTGTCCGTGTGTTCTTTTAAAAACCCTGCCATTTCACAATCCCTCGAGGATAAAAACAACAGACACGGCGTGTTTTATGTTTGCGTTAAATATCCCTCGGCGCAGCACCTCTGTGACAGCTTATTCGCTGACAGATTGATCGTAGCTCTTATGTGTTCTCACACTGTTCAAGCAAACACTGAGAAGCCCGACAAGAGCGCCAAGGTTCCATCGCCTGGATAAAGCCTTGATTCAATACTCATCCACAATCCATACTTTGAACGGATTCGACAACTAAACAATCGTCGTCACACACGCGCTTGTAGCTTTCAACCCATCAATAACCTCTTTTGAAGCCGAATTTATGTTTCCCTTTCATGATCAGTTTTGAATAGCTTTCCTGTTACATTTTGCCAGCAACGGTTTATGAGAGTTTATTGATCAATGGGGCACTTTTATGTTCCAGGGGGTTGTTTTTATTAAAACTATCTGTTTTAAAAAATCTATTTAGTAAAACTTGAGCACAAACAGTGAAATAACATATATAAGTAATGTATAAGTATAAGTTCAATATTTATTGTTTGAAAGTTATGTGTATACATTTAATAGGCTACCTCAAATTATTCCTGTTGTGGTGTCATTTCAACCAACAATTGTCCCTAATAAAGTTACATAAAAAGCAAAGAGCATGTTTGAAATAACATACCATATAAGAAGTGAAGTAAACATGGAATAAACCTGTAGCTCAAACAGAGCATGGTGTAAACAACATAAAGGTTGTTGGTTCAATTCCTAGTGAATTCATTAAAGAGATGCATTCACCCAGAGATGATAATTATGTCATCATTTACTCATACTCAAGTTCTCCCAAACATGTATGAATTTCATTCGGCTGCTGAACTCAAAAGAAGATATTTTGAAGAATGTTGGTAACCAAATAGTTGACGGTAGCCATTGACTTCCATAGTATGGTAAAATAAATAAATTAATACTATGTAAGTCAATGGCTATCAACTGTTTGGTTACCAAATTCTGTAAAATATCTTTTCTTGAAGAAAGATCTGAGAAAATGAAGATTTTTTTTTTTCATTTTGGAGCGAAAGATCCCTTTAACTAATGAAATGTATACCTTGCTAAATGTAAATGTTGTAAAATTGTGGAAGTATTATTTAAATGTGTTTATTTACATTAAATGCTAGCAATGAAATTAATCTTAGCAAGACAAAATAGTCTGCCATTTTATCCAAAAATGTCATTTCCAACAAGTGGCATTGCGACAACCGAAAATTTGTATAAAAACAAAGTTTTCGCAGATGTTAGTGTGCTTGTTTACTAAGACGACAACGGTGACAGTGAAGAGCTTCTGATGAAATAGGAGACGTGAGGTGTGAAGAAAATAAAGAACAAGAACAGAAAGTTTCAAGCTATAATTCTGTAAATTGTTTGTTTTTGTTTTTTAACTAGCATTAAATTCTATTTATAGCAAGACAAAGAAGCTTGCAATATCAAACCAGAAATGAAAAAACAATACAGAATTCACATGTGATGTGTGCAGTTAGATATTGTTGGTGGGGAAATAAATAAACTATAGTGAGAGTGTGAAGTGTTTTAAAAGCACACAGGGCCAAAAGTACTCATAGTTGAAGAAACATTGCATGCACTCATTAAAAAAACAAAACTATTGTTTCTGAAAACTGGTACCTGCATACATGTCAACTGTCTGGGCCTTAGGTTTCAGACCCAGCCCAAACATACAGTATATTCACCAAAAATCACCTTGGGACCAGTTGGTTGAAAAGGCTTATTTGCAGTTGCCACTACATTGTTTTCCCCCCCCCCAAAAAAAAAGAAAAAGAAAGCTTCCAAAACTTTTTGGGGCCGTACTGTATATTAGCGAATAGGCATTGATTATTTACAATATCAAAGTATCTCACACTGATTTAAGACCATTTACTGTATATCTGTCTTTCTCCCTCTTTCTTGCTCTAATGGTTTACTTGAACACAAGATGGTGGCCCCAAAACAGTATTAGGATGTAATGGATGTAATTGCCTTAGATAAAATAATTATGCCACTTGGTTTGACATTTAAGAAACGCAGAAATAAGCATGCTCTTCAATTAGTGGAATTATATATACTGTATATATATATATATATATATATTGCGAATAGGCATTGATTATTTACAATATCAAAGTATCTCACACTGATTTAAGACCATTTACTGTATATTTATCCAAAGCAGCATCCATTATATATGTTTGGTGTTTTTTTTTGTTCCCTGGGAATCGAACCTATGACCTTCAAATTGCAAGTAACAAGCTCTAGTGTTTGAGCTTCAAGGATGCAGTGGCTGTATCTGAAATCACCTTCTATACCCTCATTCACTAAATATAGTCCTATGAATGAGTTAATTAAACGAGTGAGTGCCGGAAGTGCTGTGTAGGATTCATTTTGACATGTACACTCACAGTACATGGGTATTTTACATAATTATACCACTACTAACATCAGCTGTACAGTCATTATTGAGGTGCATTATGGTATTTAATAAGTGCACATTTTATAAAATCCACCATAGCTTCGGACACCACTTCAAATAGCGGTCCCCTCAAATAGTGCACTAAGGGTATAAGGGGAGATTTAAGCCAAAGCCAGTGTGTCTGGTAACTACTATGTGCAAATGTGTCAAATTGGCATTTTGGCTAGTTCCTTGCAGTCCAGTTGGTTTCAGTTGGGATGGCAACTTGCATTAACACTGGTTGTGTTTTTATAAGCTACACTGTCAAAAAGGATTTTTCAAAGATTATTGGAGTACGTTTAATAATAATTTTTCAGTCTTTCTGCTTCAAAATTTCATGTTTAATTCATCGTATCACTTGCCATTTCATTTTACATTTTTGTGAAATTTATTAGCAATTTCTAATAGAAAAGCGGATCCCACTTTATATTAGGTGTCTTTAAGTACCTTGTACTTACACCAAAAAAAAAAATTGGTATGATGTACCTTACTGTGTACACATTGTATTGCAGGTCATGGTAGTACTTTATTTGACAGTCCTGTTCTGCATGTACATACTGTGTACTTGTTACAGTAATTACAATAACTGGGTAATAACTAGATACTAACCCTGAAACTACCTTTAAACCTAACACTAGTTACCTTATATTATCCAGTATTTTCTCAGGTAAGTACACTGTAAGATCAGGTAAGTACACATACTGTAAAATACAACGCAACCCAGATCACTTTTGCTGCTACTGAGGTGGGATAACATTAAGGTTAGGGACAAGTTTGGTGGACTGGTTAAGTTAAGGGTAGTTTAAGGGGTAACACTTTATTTCGATAGTCCACTTTAGACATTCTATTAACAGTAAGTAACTTTGCAACTACATGTCAACTAGCATTTAGTAGAGTATTAGTAGACTGTTTGCTTAATATCTTCTAACACTTTCTTTGTCAACTTATTCTACTAACCCTAAACCTACCCTAACAGTCTACTCTGAGAGTTAGTAGACATGTAGTTGCAAATTAATGAGAATTAGTTGACATGTAGTTGACATGTAGTTACAAAGTTACTTATAGTTAATAGAATGTCTAAAGTGGACTATCGAAATAAAGTGTAACCGTTTAAGGTGTAGGGGTAGGGTTAACAGTGTAATTACAAATGTAACTACAGAAACGAATTACAGATATAATTTCAAGAAGGTATGATTAACGATTTATTTAAATATAGGTACATAGTAGTTTAAGACACTTAATATAAACTTAGTCCGAAAACCGTTTCAAAGCAAATTCGTGAATCTTATACCATTTTTTTTTTTTCAGTATATAGAAATATTTTGTAACTAGACATGGCATTTTGAAAATCCAAAGCTAGTGCCAAATGATGTTGGAAAAGACAGCATGATGCGATGCAACGGATAAAGTGTCCACAATTTTAATAACGATTGAAAAATAGCATCATTTTTTGCAATTTGCTTTTTCTCCAGCGCACATGTGGAAGTCATGACACCATTTGGATGCCTCGGGGACGTCACTAATGTGAGTTTATGTCCCAGCTGGTTTACCTAACGCTGACACTATCATAGTAATTCGTTTTCCTCCCTCAGCTGCTTGTCAAAGCAACAGCTGGGACGAACTAGCCCCGGAACCCCACACAGACCAATGAACTATTCCTGAACCAATCCTGCTCTAAATATTTATACCGCCCCACATTATATTTATATATAATGTTAGAACAGGATGTGTGGAGCGCTTACCGGACATACCGGATTCTGCTGTCCACCATAAAAGACAGCACTGATGGGATTACCCTAACCCTAGCCTTCAAAGATTTGTTTGTGTATTTATTTATTTCCTGGTATTCAACCCCAGTGCGAGCTCATCAAGTCATCAGCCCGCCAATGGAGGCCACGCTCCAAAAAATGACGGGATTAAAGAAGGAGTTTAAGCCGTGGATGTGTTTGCTCGGCACTTTGAAATACACCCATTCATTCAGCATGTCTTTATGCAGCGCTTAGACGCCAGTTCTCAACCAAACAACTGCTACGAAGCATCAGACCATATTCAACTCTAATCTGTTTTGGTTCTTATATTATTAAAGTGATTTACTCCTGTTGTGGAGTGTAAACCTATCAAATTAAAAGGGCCATAGAGAGAAAGGTAGAAATGTCTTTATAGGTGTGTGCAGTGAGCTGTTGATGTTGTATTACCACTAATCTCATTGGTAAGCATGTTCTTGATGCTAAATATGCCTTCGAGACTATTTGTACAATTTTTAATACAATTCACAAATTCTATACATTGTTTACAGCTGTTCTTGTTTTATACCAGTACATTTTTAGGCTGATTGCTATTATTTTAGCAGATGGTCAAATGTAAGCAGAACTCATCATGTGAATCTTTAACTACAAATTGACATATGAACAACCAGTCAGATCAACTGATTTAAGTATCTATATGTATTTGATCCGTCAAAAAGAACTGGCTCAGTTGAGTCATTTGTTCAGGAATCGGACCACCCTAATTGTGCTGTATATTTTTGAACCGATTCATTGAAGTCATTCATTCTGGAATCAGACTTTGACGTTTGCACTATATGTTGTTGATTCACTAAAAATAACCAGATCATAATTATACGTTCAGGAATCTGATTCAACTGTTTCTGCTGTATGTTTTTGAATCACTAAAAAGAACCATTCATTTGGGAATCAGAGTAACGGAACTGAACATCATTCATTTTTTTAAATGGACCCGGTTCTGAATAAGAATCAGTTCTTGGCATCCAAACCTACTTTTAGTCCATGTCTGTTAGCTTTGAGATCATCATGATGAAGCTGAACTTCAATAGACCTGATCCATATACGTAGGACATCAAGTACAGTTTGTACAAAAAAGTCCTTAAACTCGAGCATTAAAATGTATTAATATTATTATGAGCTGCATAAGCTCAAAATTATGCAAAATGATTGCAATAGCAAAGTCTATGAAAAAAAAATGGAAACCAATAATTCAGCACACAAAATACATTATGGTAGGTGAAAACAATTTATCCATAAGGTGCAGCAAATGAACCCATATTTAATGTAGTCTGGGTCTTATTTTATTGTACCTTGTATAGTGTTAGGTTTTTTTGCTGTATGCAGTGCTCTTTTAAAGTATTACAAAATACAAATGACAAAACGTACAATATTACGATTGCAGAAAAATGGACCAAAATACTGTTGAATTGTTGAGAGACATTGAAATGTTTGTCCAATAAAAATCTGTCATGGACTAGAATGTCCCCCATAATACCACCTGCAAGCAACTAGCAATAAAACGGTAAGTAGCAAATCATGGTTCATGAAACTTGCCATTTCAGTAGGAAACGTGTCAATCTAGAAAATTGTCATTCATTCTGATATAAAGGCCTGCAGTGTATAAAACAGAAATGCATGGCGCTAACAGCCAAGGCCATGGGTTCAATTCCCAGGGAATGCATGAACAAAGTGTAGCTTGAATGTGAGCAGTGTAAAAGTGTCCGTCAAATGCAGGAATGTTAAAGTATGTGTCCAGTCTCTTTCCGTTTTACTCTATTAATATATATTTTTTATCATACCGTCATTAACTTTTTAAACTCATTTTTTCGGTGTCTTAAATCCTTGAAATTTCAAACCTAGCAAAGAGCTTCAGGGTATCTTCTGTCCTTTCAAATCGCACAGACACATTTTAAACAGTTCACAATCCTGCTGTTATAAAGCTAGAGGCAACATATTTGTAATATGGGTTTTTCTATGCTACACCGGCTTGCAAAGTGATACATCACTTCAGATCTTTATATCCATCAATTTGCAGTTCAGTAGAACTTATGTTGCAATGCACTTACTGATTTATAATTGAAAGTCCATGCAAAATCCCCATTATCAAATATGTTCAGTTGTGTTAATCATTGGTTTGCTTGAATTTTGCTACTTTCAATCGGGTACAACAAAACTTGATTTTGTGTCTTGTTTACTTGATATACTTCATCATTGGTCTAATTTTAATAGACTTACTCCTACTTTGAGCTATGCCTAGGCCTGTCACGATAACAACTTTTTGTTGTGCGATATATTGCGTCACCAAAAATTATTGAGGTCATGTACATATATTGCGGGATAAGTCGATATATTGATTATTGCAACAGGCCTAGCTATGCCAACAGGTTTTAAGCAAGCTGTGCTTTATAAGCTAACTTCAATCACAGTGCAGAAGTGATTTTAACAGTGTGCATGCTTAGTATGATGCACACTATCTAAATTTGAGATAAACCTTAGAACTGCATGCTGAAAGCATTGCATTGAGTGAATAATGACATGTACATTTATCTGCAGTAAAACCTGATTAACGCTCAAAGTGCAAAGTTTAGCAGTGTCAAAATCAGTGGACTAAAAACCAGAAAGGGAAAAAAATCACTTTTCAACATTTATTATGAAATTAAAAAGATCAAATATCACCGTTCAAACAATGCTCAGCAGAAAACAAAAACAAAATCGTAATATTAATAGTCATCAAGGATTACTTGAGCTGCATACAGATTGCAGTGGGGAAGTACAATTATAACAAGCGAAAGAAAAAATATGCAGAAACAAAATCATAACAGTCCATTATAGAATAACACAGCACATTAAGCAAGATTACCAGGAGGTCAATTTACATAAAACATATTTTATGTACATTATAAATTACGGCGGCTGCAGTGGAAGGGGTGGAACAGGAGAAGTTCACTACAGATTATGGTAATCAAAGCTATTAATCTGAAGAAAGGGGAGGTGCTGTAATCTGACAGGATGACGCCTTCAATTTTTGGAAAGGCCCTACAGGGCTCATTGTGTCATATTGATGTCACTGTGTCAGAGAAACAGCACTTAGGGATGGTCACAGTACTCTCTCAAAAATAAAGCTTCTTCAGTGGTTCTTCTTATCATTGCTTTCCCCCTGTACGGGGTTCTTGAGTTGGCTGTATTGCTCTTTGGAGATTAGAAACGTTCTTGATGTTACCTTACAGGTTCTTCAGATCAAAGTAATGGTTTCTGGGTTACATTGCAGTACATTGGTGGTTTTATTTGAGAAACTCAGAAGAAACTTGCTCTATGGCATCAGGATCTAAACCCATTCATGGTTCAAACAGGAACCTTTACTGTTAAGAGTGTACAGTGGTGTTCGTGTGGGGCGTGTGTCTTCTGTCCCAAAAATGTTGAGATGAACAGGTGCACATAAGATGAACCCCTACTGTACCTCAGGTGAGCATTTGAAACAGTGTGAAAACATATGGACAAAAATGAAAAAGTGTCCAGAAGATCACAAACTAGTCAAGAAACATTTTCTTCCACCGTATCTACTTTGGCCATTTCATATTGTGTGAGTCGTTACCCAAATGTATTAAAAATTGCAGAATGTAGACACCGTTAGATGAAATAAGCAGAGATGTCTGGTGTTATCATGATAGGGTTTAATAATTTGTTCATATTCTTTGTTATATATAATTAGGAATCATGCAATGCCGATCAATGTTAATATGTGTATGAGAATGAAAGAAAAATATGGAAATAAAAATCAGAAGGAGTGAAAGGCAGAGTTGTAGTCATGTAGCCTGTCAGAGATCACAGAGCGGATCCGGGAGCCATCTCTTATCAATCAGTTTGCTTTATGAAATGAAATTATGATGAATGGTGCTGACTTTTGCTTGTGACTTGACAAAAATGAAAAAGTGTCCAGAACATCACAAACTAGTCAAGAAACATTTTCTTCCACCGTATCTACTTTGGCCATTTCATATTGTGTGAGTCGTTACCCAAATGTATTAAAAATTGCAGAATGTAGACACCGTTAGATGAAATAAGCAGAGATGTCTGGTGTTATCATGATAGGGTTTAATAATTTGTTCATATTCTTTGTTATATATAATTAGGAATCATGCAATGCCGATCGATGTAAATATGTGTATGAGAAAGAAAAATATGGAAATAAAAATCAGAAGGAGTGAAAGGCAGAGTTGTAGTCATGTAGCCTGTCAGAGTTCTCAAACTTCAGGCCCTGATCCTGGGAGCCCCATCCATGCTAATCCCTTATTAATGTGGCAAATGAACCTGTGGAGAAAGAACTTCTCCCTCCCGGCCCTTCACTATCACAATGCAGAGTCTATTACCGCCTTCCCCCGTACCGTCTCGAGTCTCTACTGTTTGCATTAGGATGTCCATTCATTGAAGCATAAAGCCACTCGAGAGAGGCTTGAACACACACACACACATCTCTTCATTCCACATATTATTCGCTCCGTGCCCTCGCTAGTAACCTTTGTCTAGCTCACATATGGTGGAGCGCGAGCCTGATGCATGTGCAATCTCTTAAAACTCAATGTTGCAATTCAAGTCAGCAACCAGGCACTTTTGTTCCATTTTGGTTTTGTCTTAACTCGTTGAGACTCTCAGGAAAGGCGATGCGTACAGATTCCTTCTATTATGTGACAGTGGGAAAGACTTGACTGCGCTCTGCTTTGCCAGATTAGAGGAAAGCTCGGCAACAGTGCATGAGAGACAATCATCTGGTCTCTAAAAACAGTCCCACGGAATCTCACGGGTCTGATTGCTTCCTAAACCAAACGGAATAACCGCATCACTTTGGAATAATTGCAAGTCATTAATGCTAGCACTCACCGGTAGAGCTGTTAGCCTGCTCTCAGGGCTCCTATACATATGAATGAGGCTTTCTAAGAATCTATATTTATGGGAAAAAATCTGATAAGAAATCTGAATCTGATTGACGTGATGTAAGTGAATTTCTTGATGTGAAATCTGAGAAAGTATGAGTATGAGCAGAAACTCGACGCTCTTATACGCAACGCAAATGCTCTTATAAATGCTTGTATGAGTTTGGTTTGTTATGAGCAGTCACTTCCCAGTTTAATTTCTCCAACTGAGTTTATTAATCAGGCTTGTTGAGGAGCTTTCCCAGAGCAGAGTCTTCCACATTATGCATGCACACTTAATCAATAACCTAAATGTTTCATGCACTTCGTAATAGACTTTTTAATGCGCCTCCATCCTGAGAAGCTATTGAACCATGATGTGTGCGTGTGTGTTTGCCCCATGCAATAAAATAAAAAACTACAAATGAGAAATAAATGGCCTACTCAGATTATTTTGCAGTAAATGCTGTTCATCAACGAGTTCTTTGGAAGGTGAGCGATTTTGTATCTGTTATATTATTGAATTTCACTCTGAAAAAACATAGTAAAGTGACAGAGAAATGGGCAAGGAATGATACACATTGATTCCTGGATGCACAGTGGAAATTTTCCAACAATACATATTATCAGAAGCGGCGTAGAAACGATTGGAAAGTCGAGAGAACATATTATTGCACTTATTAATTATTTTGGCTCAAGACTAGTAATTATGTGACTTGACAAGTCTCTATGGCTTAAAGAGTAGAGCATGGCACTAGCAAGGTCATGAGTTTTCGAGGGAATTTTGAGGGAATGCATGAACTGACAAATTGTAAGCTTTGAATGCAATGCAAGTTTGCTTTGGATAAATGCATTAACGTTCACCCAATGAATCGCTCATGCAACTAATGCCTCTGCTTAGTCTTAAAGGGACAGTTCTCCCCAAAATGAAAAATGCTGTCATCATTTACTCACAATTAAGTCGTTCCAAACCTGTATGACTTTCTTTCTTGTGTAGAAAAATGTTGGGATGCAAAAAAAAAACAAAAAAAAACATTGTACCCAGTTGACTTTTCTCCTTTTGTGTTCCACAGAAGAAATGCATAAAGGAATGACATGTGGGTGAGTAAAGTAGTTTTACACAGCCACCTACATTTTTTTTTCATTGCACTGCGGCCAAGCAGAACGAAAATGGTCATGTTTGCTGCACCCTTAACTATCAGGCAAGTTTGCATGTGCTTATTGTTGTTTGCACTGCTTCAGTTCAGTCGGTGAACAGAAAGGCCAAGTGTTAATTGCCCTATGGCTGTCAGCAGAGGTTTTGGGTGCCATAATAAGCTTGCCACTGATGTGCCTCTAGCTATGCTAACTAGCTCTGCATGGAGGCTGCCCCAGTATCTATGAGCTTTAGAGAGAAAATGCACAGTCAATGGCCTTTAAAGGATTGAGACAGAGACACAAAGGGCAACCCCTGTTCAAACACAGACCCCTCTGGACTGAGCGAACAGTGCATTTCACAGTGGTACAATCCATCTACTGCGTTGACAGGCATCTGTCTTTGCACTTACAGTGGCGGCTATTGTTTTGGGTCACTGAGTAATTTGTTAAGGCATGTACAGCACGACAGCATGGTTCCCAATAGGAAAGTTGCTGCATAGGCCGCTCTCTTGGCCTGGATTGCAGTTCATTATGTAATCTGTCGTTCTACATTGGTGTGCTCCTTTCTTTCTCCCTACAATGCAAATCTTAGACAGGGAGAAGGAAAGAGAATGCAAAGAATTGCTGTGCATATTCAAAATCTCATTGAAAAACCTGAATGCTTCAATGCATTCATCACACTCGTTTGATGTTTTCATTTGGAAGGGGAATGGGATGAGTTGCAGTGTAACCTATAGAAGGGTCATATCCTGTGTGGCCTACCCCGATGCATGTCCGCGATCTGGACCACCCACACAAGAGCAAGCCAACCCAGACGCCCCCATCTTCCAGACTCGCAGCCGCCCGGAAAACAATATTAGACAAGCTATTGTTTGTACAGCTTTCACGCTTAAGGAAACTATAAATAATCCTCCACACGCTCAATCTGCAAATATGCAGACTTGTGTGTGTTTACTTACTGTAGCTACACTTTGCCAGAAGTTGGAAAACGGCCATAAGTGAACTAAAAAAAAAATTCATAATTCATAAAGTAAAAATAAAAATAAAAAACAAAAACTCTCCTCAGAAATGAGCTTATAATATCCTCAACATTCATTAATAAGAAAAACAAAATTAATTCATGAATAAGGTAAAAAGATTTACATTTAAATAAAAAATACATATATAAATAAAAGCACAAAATTCTGTCTTCAACTGGAAAAAAAACATCCATGAACAACTTAAAAAACATTAATAAATAAAGTAACAAAAAGTAAACAAGTGTGTATGTGTTTGTTCTCCAACGGTCAGACCTTATCTTACACATCTCTAACAGCCATTACCAATCTGTTGTGTATTCAGTCCATCATTAGACATGAGCTGTTTACTGAGAGAAATGCTCCCATACACACACACAGACAGACAAAAGGGCAAGGGAAAGGCAAGGAGACAGAGAGAGAAGAAAAGTGAGTGAAAGATAAAGAGAGTGAATGAGAGAGAGAGAGAAACAGAGAGAGAACGAGTGACTGCTCCCCACTTCTTCCCCATGCATTACAGACACACACTGCATGTTGGCCCATACCCAGAATATGCCATACAGAACAACAGTGCCACCTAAAGGTAATATTCCCCTCCCTCCCTCTTACTCACCCTCCCTCAACTCTCTCTCATCATCTGGGTTTCATACTACGAGATGCTGTGCAACTCGCTTTTGTGATTTTGAGCACTTTATACAGTAGAATTGTCTTTGAGAAATATGTACAGCTACCGAAAGAGAACACAGTTCTATACTAAATGTCTGAGACAGTTTATTGGTTTAGTATTTGGATACCATTGGATTTAATGAACCAGGAGATAATGTTTAATTTTGTGTGCGCACATTTTCTCTATTAGTAGATTAACTGCAGTTCAAGATTAATTAAGAAACTGGTATCATAGAGAATGCTAATTAACAAATGCAGACAAATAAGAACAAGATTGAACTTGAGTGGTTACTCATCAGAGGTTTATAAATAAAAAAAAAACTAAAACAAAAAAACACAGAAATGCATGTGGTAAGATGATGAAAATAGTAATTCGCCTGGGTCTGCTAGTTTCATATAAAACACATACAATATTTACGACTTTTTTGGTCATTATATAAGAACATCTATGGGGGGCTTTTTGAATTCTACATTTTACATAGTGCATCACAGATGTATCACTCAGAGCAAGTTAGCTACCACAGGCACTTCAGTACTGAGCAGGGCAGTTATAAGCAGTACTTATAGACCAGTAAAAGTGTTCTTTTACCTGTCTGGTGTGCAAAGGTGCCCCCTTTGACTTGAAGCCTCCTTGTGAACTGCATTCTGAGGCACTGAAGTGATCGGAGCTGGTGGAGGAACGTTTGGAAAGCGTGTCACAGCCCCCAACAAAGGTATTGTCCAGTGGCAGCTCCTGTATCACATGATGCTTTTTCACAGACACCGGAGTGTCAGCTTTGAGGTGGAAGGCCGACTGGGGTGAAGCGGACTTGTAGTGCCGGGCCAAGTCTGGGCTGCTGGGCTTGAAGGTGGTAGTAGGGGTGGCATTCCAATCAAAGCGTCCAATCCCGGGCTCCTCGAGCTCAGCCGGGAGACTGATGGTTCCGTTTATGGGTTCGTGGGCAGAGTCGTCGGGTTTGTTCTCCTCGATGGTGACAAAGTTCAAGAGGGAGCTCTTTGGCGACTTCCTCTTTTTGCGCTTCTTTTTCTTGTTTTGCTTGTTCTCCTGGTTGGGGGACATCCACTCGGTACCCTGCTTCTTTCTCTGAGCCGCCTTGAACTGTGAGGCGTTTCGGCAGCGCACCAGAACTGTTATGAAGATGACCACAATCACTACCATAGCGCCTGTCACAATGGCAATGATGGTTTTTAGGTTGTCAACATTCTGATAAGTCTCACTGCTCTCGCCAATGTTCCTATCCAGTGGCGTTTCCATTGTCCGACGGATGAGGTCATGTATGTATGAGGAATTTCCAACCGTGTCGTTTACGTACAGGAAAACTAGGACAAGAGTGTGCAGGGACTTTGGATAGCCTAGGTCACTGATGTTGACCACCAGCCTGTGGAGGCCAATGTCTGCCACAGTGGGTTTCTCCTCTAACGTGATGTTTCCTGTTACGGGGTCAATTCTGAAAAGACTTCTTGTGTTGCCACTCACAATAGTGTACTTGAGCTCTGCATTCATACCTGTATCGCCATCTACTGCAAACACCTCGGCCACAACCGATCCCGGAATCGCAGACAGTGGCACTAGTTTGAAAGAGGTGTTTGATGGTGGGTAGATGACGATGGGGGGGTTATCATTGACATCAATGACATTGATGGTCACCTTGGCAGCTGACGAACATGGAGGGCTTCCATTGTCCACAGCTCTGACGTCAAAGGTGTAGGAGCTTTGCTGCTCTCGGTCAAAGGATACATTGGACTTTATGACTCCAGAATCTGGGTCAAGGATGAAGTTCTCATTATCGTTAAGGATTGAGAGTCTCACCACGGCATTCTCACCAGCATCTGCATCTGTGACTGTGATTACTCCAACTGTACTATATTTAGGCAGATTCTCTGACACAAAGAATTGAAAGTGGTTGTGTGTAAATTTAGGGCTATTGTCATTCTCGTCCAGTATGGTCACTATGACTGCAGCTTGATTCTGCAGAGCCCTGGTGCCATTGTCCCTAGCGGTGACCGTAAAGAGGAACCGCTCTTGTTCCTCCCTATCAAACACCCTGGATGCGGTTAGCACTCCTGTTTTGCGGTCAAGATCAAAAAATGATGCGTTGGGTCCAAGCTGGTAGACAATCTCTGCATTCCGTCCACTGTCCTCATCTGTGGCACTGATGGTTGTCAGGAACATGTCACGTTGGTTGTTCTCCATGACAGCCAGCTCAATGACAGGCTGGGTGAAAATGGGTGGATTGTCATTCTCATCCTCCAGCCGTACTCTAACCAGGGCGGTCTGGTTCAGACTAGGTTTTCCAGAGTCAGAAGCAACAATCTTGAAGATATACTCCTTGGTTCCTTCATAATCAAGCAGTGCAGATGTTTCTAACAAATACTGGTTATCATAAACTGCTTTGAGGTGAAATGGAACATCTTTTTCAATGAAGCAAATCACCTTGCCGTTGACGTCTGTGTCTTTGTCAGATACAGTAATGAGGGCAATCTTGGTGTTAATTGGATCTTTTTCAGAAAGCATTACAGTACCATTAGTTGGACTGATGATGTATCTCAGGTCAATGTTTGGAGCATTGTCATTCACATCAGTCACATTGATAGTGATGGTGGCTCTTGCTGGACTCGAGCTTCCATCGCTGGCTAGTACTGTGAGTTTATGAATGGCGGTCTCCTCTCTATCAAGCGGCCTTTGAACTGTTATGAGCCCAGTGGTGGAGTTCAGAGCAAAAAGTCTCCGTGTCGCTGGAGACACCTGGGCCCCAAACATGTACTTTATTTCTGCATTGGCACCCACGTCTGCATCAGTGGCTTGCAGCTGAACTACAGATGTGCCGACGGGAGAATTTTCTGGGATGTGGACCTCGATTTGGCTTTCTTTGAAGACAGGCCGGTTATCATTAACATCAGTGACAGTCACCTGTAGAATGGCAGTGCTGGATTTCTGTGGGTTCCCCCCATCCTCCACTTTGACTTTCATCACATAAGTATCTTTCTGTTCTCTATCTAAATTCTGCTGAACGATAAGCTGAGGCCATTTCTCACCCTCTGGTGTCTCCACAATATCCAAACCGAAGGCGCTCTGCCCGTTCAACAGCTCGTATTTGTGTACGCTGTTGGGTCCGGTATCTGGATCAGTGGCAGAGGGAATAGCAAAGCGGCTGTTGATGAGTGTGTTTTCCGGAATTGAAATGTTGATCACAGGCGAGGGGAACATGGGGGCATTGTCATTGGTGTCTTTGACAATGATTTTAATTTTGATTAATCTGAAATAGTCATTGGGCAAAATGACCACCTCAATTTCAAAGGAACACTCGCTGTCTTCAAAAGAGGGGCCTGGACAGAGTTTCTCCCTGTCGATACGATTGGAGGTGGTAAATATTTCTCCTGTATTGCTCATCACTCTAAGTAGTGGGGTGTCACCTGCTTTCGACACAAGTCGGTAAACCAGATTACTGGTAGCCGCAGTGGCAGAGTTCATATGGGAGATGTTCAAGTCCTTTGGAGATGAATCAGGTGATCAACGCGCGCACTAACGGTCCCGTACCGTCATTCCGCATTACCGGAGGAGCCCTTATGAAACACACCTGTTCTGCTCGAATATCAACATAAACTATCCCGTCAGAGAAAAAAAGAGTCAAGTACGAATGCGATCAGATCATTCCCCTCTCAGTCCTAAGTCAGAAAAAAATCCACGGCTTCTGTCCCGGTGTCTTGTGCGTGATTCGCCGCGATATTTTTGGCTGGCTGACAACCCGGGCCAATCTATCATTCCTCCAACTCAAAAACTGTGGCTCAGGCATAACAGCAGTTAGTAAAGAGACGTACATCATACTGTATAGTGTGCCTACATTTGCATGTCCCCATCAAATATAGTGAAATACAAAAAAATTATTCAAAATTGAAACTGTATTAGTTTATTTTATGACAATATAATAATTATATTATTATAATTATATTAGTTCCATGTCACTTTTTGTTTTGTTTTTTGTTTGCTAAAATAAAAAAAAGGAAATGTACTATGAAATACTCCAGATGTTTGTTGCATGTTTTTTCTTTCTCTTATTGAAACATAAAAAAAAATATATATATATCACTTTCCATTGTGTTCAATCCAGTTCCTTTGTGATATCATCCTACAGGAAGTGACATCATTTTGGAGGGAAACCAACAACACAAGCACCAGTGAGTATTAGCAATGGATTTGCATTGTGGTAAAACATTCCTTCTGCAAATCTGTATGATGCTATGAATATTTCAAAATGAACTTCAAGCTGACACTCTCATATAAACTAACTCCAATCCTTCAATGGCTAACTCTGGCTTGTTCATTTTCTTGCTATTGTATAAAAGTAATCCAATTACAACACAAGCATATCCATTTCTGAAGGTCACTGAGGTTAGTCTATGCAGGGTGTGTTGTGGGTTTGACCTTTCCGATTCAGTGACGCAACACAGCCAGGCCAGAGAGTATGAGGGGTGATTTCCATGGATATTAGATTAGCAATTACGTTTTGCTTTTCCACTGCAATAATTTAGAGTCCCATGAGAGCTGAGCTTTGATTTTCAGATCGACATTTTCCTTATTATTTTCTGCATTGCTTTTTTGTCTTGTATGAATAATGCACACAAGCTCATGTTTATGATGCTGGAGTGTTGATTGGTTCTGAAAAAGGAATATCACAGACCTGACAGCCTTTCAATTGTGTATTGATGGAATTCTATTATAGTAGCGAGACCATGAATTATGAAAGACGAAACATAAAATGTATTGATAAAGCATCCTGCCCCTATCGAGCCAGTTTAGCCACAGATAAACTCATGTCGTGAATTAAATCCATTGTTAAAGTGTAATTCAGATAAACCTTAAGGTCAACTGAGAAAGCCACATATCAAAAGATATTGACATATTTGAGCAGTTCCTTTGCGAACAGGTGAGTCACTTCCTTGAGCTTTCTCCTTCCCAGAAGCTTTACGATTCAATACATTTAGCTCAAGTGTTCTTTAGAGACCAAACGAAAAAGGACCACATTGCTTTTGTATCACAAGGACTAATATAAAAACACCTTGTTGACTCTCTAGATGCCAGATAGACCTGAACTTTAACTGGGTGAAGCTAGCTTTGCAGTTTTCAAAATGTCAGTTGTGTGATTGTTGATGCATTTAAAAAATGTGTTTGTAACACTGCTGCTCTTTACAAGATATGCTTTTTGAAAACAAGTCCGACAACAACACTGAATAAAAATAGATGTTTTTAGATATTAAGAACTATTTTCTTAGAATTAATGATTAAGGGATATTTTACACTTGGTTTGTAGCATACACTTCTCAAAATTTTGGCTCCAATCCAGTGGACATACATCTGCCAAAGAAACAAGTGCAAAAATCTGCTAATGAAGCATGCAACATTTCCATTCCAGATAAATGGAACGCAGTGTGCTTTTAATTTTCAAAAGTGTGCTTTCAGGTTTTTCACTTCAAACATCTTGTGATTCAATTTGCAAGACCTGGTGAATTTAAATACAGGCTTTCTGGGAACTTTGCAAAAAGAGTCTAATCAAATCCGAAGCGATAAGGCTGGTTTTCTTAGATCCACGTCTGTGAGCCAAGTACATTTACAGAAAAGCTTCAGACATGTAAGCTGGAAGTCATAAAAATATGGAACTGTAAAAAGATAACCAAAATAGAAGTGCGGTCTCTAAATGCAATAAACTGAAAAACATCTAAGTGGCACTTAAAAGCAACCGAGTGATTTCGCAAGCAAATCTTCTTTGAGTTTCATCCTGTTCTTGTCTGTTACAGTTTGCGGCTAATTTTGGCGCCACGTCTGCCGTTCGGAGAGAGCGTGGATATGGAGGTATTTGAGAAAAGTGTCTCGCACATGCATAAATAAACATTCGCACATGCACACATGTGCGCTGATGACTGTAGCTGTGGCTGCTTGGCTCTGGCCAGATGATGGTTCGGTCCAGCTCTCTGAACTGCTCTCTTCCACCACATACTGGCTGCCAGCCTGGCCTATCTACCTCTCACTGTGTGTGTGTCTGTGGGAGTGTGTGAAAAGGAGAGATAGGGCGAGAGAGAGCCGATCTCTGGGGTTCTGGACACTCCTATCTTTAGGCACAATCTGGGCCGGTGCAGGATTGGACAGAGCAGGCCAGAGAGTGATAAATGTTCACCAATGGCCCATGTGGCACTGCCAAGAGATGAGTTTACATCACAGTCTCATTACAACTCAGATACAAGGTTACTGGGACAACAAAACAGCATCCAAAACACAATGATGGCATCCAAATTTCACTGAACTGAGCGTGATGGAATCTAAAGGAAGTCAGACATGGCAAGAGCCTTAACCCCAACTGACGTTGTGTAGGACGTGTCTCCTCCAATATTCAGAACGGTGCTCAGCTGTTAAGGGTTTTTCTGTGATTCGTTTTAAAATGATTACATTTGATTCCTCCCGTCATGACAAATGTGATTACATCCTTGAAAACAGCTATTACAGGAAGGCATTAGTGTTGTGACGTCAGGTCTGGTGTGTGTCATTTCCTCGTGTGTTTTCTGAGAAGTTGTCAAAATAAAGCCTGTGGGACTTAATGTGAGCTGTGAAGTTTTAATGATGAAACTGTTAAAGGGGGCACACTTTCAGCTTTCATTTTCAGCTGAATTTAAGGTAGATATTATTACCTAAAAAGCATACATATTAGTATCTATTAGTACCTTTTGAAATGGTATTGCCCCAGAGACAGCTTTTGTACCTTTTTTTCCTGAGAGGGTAGAGTTTGTTTGTTTATTCATTCATTTTGTGAACTATTTCTTTTGCAGATATTCTGCATCGATTGCGAGTTAATCTAAGGGAGATTAATAGAACTATATATTATTGGAACACATCAGCAAAAATGTGATGTCATGAGTTGGCGTCTGGCATGTCCTTATTAGGGTTGCGTACCGAAACCTGATACCAATATGGCACCGGTACCTATGTAACCGGTATGTACTAGAACCGAATCAGAACGCAGATTTCGGTGCCATGCCCGAGCGATCGATTGAAATATTTATCCTCTGGTTCTCCAAAAAGGACGTAAGAAGCATCATCACCGGCACTGCACGTAAAAAATAATTTCCAGACTGAGAAAATGCACGTGAACTCAAGTCGTAAAGCTCTAATAATACAAATATTTGTAGTAACGAGAGTGTCCATGTTGTTTTCACATTCCGACTTAAAAGCAGAACTCGGGAAATGAGAGCATTCGAGGAGCGCGTGAATGCAGTAATTACACTTGCTCTGATGGCAGCAGGTAGCCTTCCGTTAACTAAGCTAAACATGCTTAAATTAAAATGCCTAAAGCTAAACTTCAAATTTATAAACCTGTTGTCCAACAAAAGAGAACATTATAACCTTTTTACTCCACAACACCAGTCAAATGCTTCCTTTTGTAATCTGATGTGGTTTTCTTGTCACTGAATGAGGCAGAAAATATATTCCATAGGCTATTTTAAAAAGAACACATCGATTAGCAATGAATTATAAATATATACTTAATTGTTATGAAAATACCAGAGATGGCTTGAATAACGCAGATAAACTATTTTGCCGCAGTCGAGTGTTTATTGTCTTTGTTTTATCATTCAAAATGTTTATATATTCTGTTTACTTATTTACAGCTATAATAGTGATGCCTTTGTCCACATAAGGGATTTCCTGGAGGGTCATGAGTTCCGCTACTTCTGTGACTGGATATGTGGATTTTCTGTGCGAGGGCGCCCTCTGGTGTCCAGTATGAATGAAACAGACATCATGCGTTTATAGTGCTAATCCATCGTTTTTTTGGGAATTTTTATTTATTTATTTATTAATACGTATCGGTTAGGCACCGGAACCGTTTTAAAAGTATCGATTAAGCACCGGTATCTAAAAAAAACCAAACGATACCCAACCCTAGTCCTTATGTGTTTTCCAGAAAGCGAGAGGTTGACAAAAACAAGCCCACGGGAGTTAGTGAGAACGGTGAAGTTTAAGACTCTCCATACTTTTGTCTTTATTGTGTGTGTGTGTGTGTGTGTGTGTGTTAAGATTTCTGAATGTCATTGCATTAGAAATCAAACTATCAAACCAAGTGGCATTTGCAAGCAAGTGCTGACTTTTCTCAGAACTAACTTTACTTTTCTAAACCACTTTTTACAGTGACTTTTAACCAATTGATGTCAAGGTGATTTTTAATTTCTGTGTGAAGTCATTTTTCTTCAAGTTCTCACGTGTCACATCAACTATGACCTGTTCAATTAATATTTGACAAGTTTCACAATATTTTTGTCTTCATTTTGAGTAATACAAATCTCTTTTTTATAATTTGAAACCTAATAAGCTTCTTTTTGAGAAATGTTTTGCTGAAAAAAAAGTGTTTATGCTAATTTATATAAATACCAGTTTGATATTTTGAAACAAAAGCAATGCCGTTCATAATTTTTCAAATGTGGCTTCAGTGTCCAAATGTTTTTTTTGGTACAACTGAATTTCAGCAATATTTTCAGCATTTGCAGTGGCATTGCTTAGTCTTTCCCACATATACTTGGACATTTTCCTACTAATAACTACACGTAGCATTTATGCTCTTTTGTTTCTCTAATTCAAAGTGAAGTCCTGTATGTGGGTCACGACTCGTCTGCAGAGATCTAAAGTGTCTATGAATAACAGGAAATGAGGAGGAGACAGAAATGGAGGGGAAATGGAGAAAAGGAAGGGGAGGAGATGGAAATAAAAGAGTGTTGGGCTCTCATAACAATAATCTTTACACTTCCAAATGGAGTTTCATCCCCTGCTTGCTAAGCCAGTGTCAGCGCCGCAGCCCGTGGGGAACACAGCAGTGTGTATTAATTACAATTCTGATGCACACTTATTGAAATCACACAAAATTAAAATTCTTCCATTTCAATTTGCTTCCTGAGAAGGAAATGTCAGCAGACAAAGGATTTTTTTTTCCTGACTTCAGGGAAACGTGCTTTATTTATTTTTATTTTTTATTTTTTTCTCTCCTATTCGAGCTCTTTGTGACATTTGTTAATGTGAGTGTATGTTTCACATTTTTACAATTTTATAATCGGCAGGCTACAGAGCAGATTGGAGCAGCTGGCTGTGGGAGAGAGAGATACAACTCTGATTAGCCCAGAGTGAGTCACACGAGATGTGCACGGGTGCATGTGTGTGAGTGTGTGCACATGTACTGTATATATAGTCTCTCAGCATCCTCTGTCTGCCGGTGATTCTGATGGACTACTGCCTCCGTGTTTAATCACAATGTCCAGAGGCCTTTAGTTCAACATACACACATTGAGAACTTACTGTACACTAATCAAACTCAATTGACTCACATCGTCAATTAAAAAGTCCAGCTGACACCAGCATGCTAGTCCAAGAGGGTTAATAAGGCTAGACCAGTGCTGGTTAATGCTGATATTGTGCTGAGCTGTGTTTCCCAAAAGTATCGTAAGCCTACAGGCTGGAATAAAATTCACAACTTTTATAACACATATTCTAAAATGTATTTTAAAATACTATCCTATATCTTTGTTACAGAGGATAAAACTGGGCATCATATACTAAATGACTAAGGATCACACAGTGCTTAATATTTGGCAATGTTTTTGACTGCATGGACACTATTGGATGAGAACTGAACTGGATGCTTTCCATAGCTGCTTTATAGATTAAATTAAATTTATTTCATAATTGATGAATCTTACGCAGTTATTGCACTGAACTGAATGAACAATTTCAACTGAATAATGAATGTTGTCTTTGCAGCAGAACTGAATTCTGTTTGCATCACTGAATCATTATGTCCTTGTTTATCACTGTAAATCTGCTTTGAAATGATCTGAATTGTATAAAGCACTAAAGGTGACTTGACTACCAGACTTTTAAGTTTTTCCGAACACAAACTAGAAGACGTGTGACAAATGAAAACAATATCAAACATGTTTGATGTCCTCTGACTGGTTTGAATCATAGTCTGAAGCTTAAAAAAGGAGTCTGTTACAATCATACGCCATGCGATTTTATATGAAATCTATCAACTCAAATCTGCAGACTGACTCTAACTGTAACAAGTCCACTGAAGGCGAGTGGAGCTGAACCCATGTGCAGTTTATTAGATCCCAACTTGAATAAAATACAAAGTAAGCAATGACTGAACATGAACTTGAACATGAACTTGAACATGCCATGGAACTAACCAAACAGCAGTTACAGGAAACAAAGCTAGACAACCTGAGGGCTATTTATACACAAGACTAAGACAAAAATAAAGACGATCAACCAATGACAAAACAGTACTGAGAAACACATGACTAAACACAACCTAAAAAACTAAAAAACAACAGGTGCGTTCGACTTCATGCAGCACTGCGCAGATCGATCGCAATCTGACTTGAAGCAGTGCATGCCGGTTAGTAATTTTGTCCGACTTGAGACGGCACCGACGCCATGTCACTGTCAAGTGTAGCATCAAAGCACCGCGAGAGCGTTTCGAGAGCAGCCGGCTGCCTCAGCCGGCGCAGTTTCTCCAGAGTGGCTGCAGGAGCGTTGATGACGACACAGCCATTTCACGATTGGCCAGATTCACCGCATGAAAACTATCACGTGTGTTTTTCGAGTTTATTCTAACCTTTTCAATTCCAATAATAGCCACAAATCTATATCAGAGCAAGGCACATGCACAAGGCAAGGGAATCACATGACAAACAGGAAGCAGGTAACATGACAGTGAGAATACAAAATAAAAGACATGAACAGAAAACCCAAAAACAACAGTGACACTAACTTTCAGCAATTAACATCAACTTGAAATCTGGGTGAAAGTCATGTAGTGTATTCCACCCATTTGTAGATCATATACCATTGGTACCAATGGGTTTTACAATCTACTTAGGCTTACAATGCTTTTGGGAAATGCAGCCCTTGTTAGTTTAATGCTGGCTTGGCACTGATAAGTGTTACCTTTGTGCTGATTAATGCTTTTGGTCTAGCTATTGTTGGAATCGTACTGGTAAGTTTTTTTTGGGGCGATGGTTGGTACTGGTCTGGTGCTTGTTTATGCTGGCTAATGTGGGTCTGGTACTGGTTAGTGCTGGTTAATGCCACCTAGTGCTTTTCTATTGCTGGTTAGTGCCGATTTGGTGTTTGTCTAGCTATTGGGCGAGTATAGCAAAAATAGTTGGTGAATCTGATCAACCAGGTTAGTACTTCAGGTGAAGCTGTTTGGACGAGGGAGTATCACTACTACACTCTAATAATAAAAAAAAAAGAAAAGAAAAGAGTAGAGTGGGCATCAAAAGTGACAGTAAAGACATTTATAATGCATTTATAATGACAAGTATAATTAAAATAATTGCTGTTCTTTTGAACTTTCTGTTCATTAAGAATCCTTATCAAGCAGCACAACTGTTTTAAACATAATAATAAGAAATGTTTCTTGAGCAGCAAATCAGCATATTAGAATGATTTCTGAAGGATCATGTGACACTGAAGACTGGAGTAATGATGCTGAAAATTCAGCTTTGATCACAGGAATAAATTGCATTTTAAAATATATTACAATATAAAACCATTATTTTAAATTCTGAAGTACTATTCTAATATTAAACCCAAAAACAACAGTGACACTAACTTTCAGCAATTAACATCAACTTGAAATCTGGGTGAAAGTCATGTAGTGTATTCCACCCATTTGTAGATCATATACCATTGGTACCAATGGGTTTTACAATCTACTTAGGCTTACAATGCTTTTGGGAAATGCAGCCCTTGTTAGTTTAATGCTGGCTTGGCACTGATAAGTGTTACCTTTGTGCTGATTAATGCTTTTGGTCTAGCTATTGTTGGAATCGTACTGGTAAGTTTTTTTTGGGGCGATGGTTGGTACTGGTCTGGTGCTTGTTTATGCTGGCTAATGTGGGTCTGGTACTGGTTAGTGCTGGTTAATGCCACCTAGTGCTTTTCTATTGCTGGTTAGTGCCGATTTGGTGTTTGTCTAGCTATTGGGCGAGTATAGCAAAAATAGTTGGTGAATCTGATCAACCAGGTTAGTACTTCAGGTGAAGCTGTTTGGACGAGGGAGTATCACTACTACACTCTAATAATAAAAAAAAAAGAAAAGAAAAGAGTAGACTGACATTCCTAGAATTCCCTGCGTGACACTTCCCGTTTTTTATTTTTGTTGAAATAACTGTTTCTTAATTACTGTTTCTTGAAATAGCTGTTTTCTGTTAGTACTTCAATAGGTTGGAATATAAACATCATATCAGTTTAATATTTTTTTTTACTGTAAATTGTAGTTAAATCTGTAATACCTAAAATGTTGCTGCCATAGTTTGTTACTGTGTGTTCTGGCAACCACAGCTTCCGTATTTTACCGTAAATTTCATTTTTTTTTATTTATTTTATTTTATTTTATTTTAACAGTGTAGTAGGGATAGTCTACCAAAAAATAAAAATTCTTTAATATCTTTTACTGCCTCTCATGTCGTTCCAAAACTGTATGACTTTTTCCTTCTGTGGAACATAAAAGACGATATTTTGAGAAATGTCTCATTGTTTTTTTTTTCTTCCACATAATGGTAGTCAATGGTCACCAAAAATGTTTGGTTACCAACATTCTTCCAAATGTATCTGCTTTATGCTCGCAGATGAAAGTCAGTCATACAGATTTGAGTAAATGATGACAGATTTTTCATTTTTGAGTGAACAATGGAAAACCGTTTTCAAAATGCAACATTTGCTGGTGACAGGCAGTGCTGCTCTTTTCAGCAATATCAAAATGAATGCTTATTACTAAAATGTTCACAACTAGCAGCACATATAACACAGCTTCCTTCCTGTTACACACTCTGTCACAACGAGTCTAATTATTAAATTCTAAAGTGACACTCTGATTCATCTCAAGGGGTAAAGATTTTCAGTCTGCATTCTCACACTCTATACAGTTTATACACCCTAACACACAGCTGTACTAGTAAAAAATTGAAAGCATGGATCATTGTACTTACCAGTTCACAGAAACCCTCTCAGACAAGTGCTGTACAGATGTGTCGCTTTGACCCTCGGTTATTGCTCTCAAAGTGTCTGTAATTCATGCCTATGATGGAGAAAAGACATTTCCATTCCTTTCAAACAGCCTTAAATTGTAGGCACGTCATTTGGTCAACGGCTGAGCTTGATAAATAGAATTCAAACCATTTGTAGTCTGACAAGTTGAGCATTTTGCCTTTGGAAAAATAAGAGTGAATGGTACACTTATCACCGTGCCACTGGTGCCTGTGGAGTAAGAATATATCAGATAAAATGACTGCAGTGAAAATTCTTTCGCTCAGCCATGTTGTCTTTAGTTTCCAATGAGGGTCTTTGAAAAGAGACTTTGTGTCTCAGTGGTTATCTGATGGCTTAGAATTGCTCTTTGGGGCCACAACAAGCTTTTTCCTGAATGCTTTTTACAATTTACATCGACGCAGCTGTATTTTTATTTTTATTTGTAGTTTAAACCATGCAAATGTTAAGGCGAAACAGGGCGCTAAATGGTCCTTCTATTCATTAAAGAATCTTGAAACAAAAATATATTACGGTTTCCACAAAAATATTAAGCAGCACAACTGTTTTCATAATTAATATTAATAAGAATTGGTTTTTTTGTGACATTGAAGACTGAGTAATGGCTGTTGAAAAGTCAGCGTTGCATCACAGGAATAAATTAAGTTTTAAAATATTTTTAAAATAGAAAGTCATTTTAAATTGTGAAATATTATTATAATATTACTGTTTGCACTGTATTTTTGATCAACTAAATGCAGCCTTGGTGAATGTAGAAAATTATCTGTTGGGCCACAACAACAAACTTTTTTATGAATGATTTTTACAATTTATGTCCAGTCGAATTTGCAGCTGTTTTGTTTTATTTCTTTGTTTTGTTTGTTTTATAAAACCATTATTTTAAATTGTGAAGTACTATTCTAATATTACTGTCTTTTTGATCAAATAAATGCAGCCTTGGTGAGCATAAAAGAATTGCTCTTTTGGGCCACAACTAATTTGGTGAACGCTTAATACAATTTACATCAAGTTAAGCACGTAACTGTATTTTTTACATTTACAGTTTAAACCATGCAAATGTTCAGAATGAAACAGGGCGTTATATGGTGGGCTTTGAGGTTTATGTGCGAAACGTATAATCTGCTCATCTCTCTCCCCATCTCTCGCTATCTCGTTCTGTCTCTCTCTATCAAGCCAACTATCTATCAACTCTCCCCTGCCTCAGCCAGACTCCAGGAAGTGACATCAGCGACACAAGACAGATGGTCCCATTAGATAAGAGAGGCCTGGGTGGCATCACAGCTGGATGGGAGTTATCAACAAGGCATTTGTCAACAGAACATCTGAATGACCTATTTACTTTCAGCGAGAGCTGTAGATTTAAGGCCAGACTGTGTGGAGGGGTTGAGAACCATGAAGTCGTGGTGTTAGACTAGGCCGTAACCATGTCTTGAACACTGAACAAGCTAAATGTGATAAAAGCCCTGTGTGTAATAGCTTCCTAAATGTGGTAAAGTCCCCAAATGCAATAACTTTTAGCACAATCGTTTGTGCAGTCAAGGTGGTGCTCGGATGTCGTCATGGTAACAATCACCAAGGACTTCATTTTACTTTGTGTTTTGTACTAAGAAAAACATAGAATGAAAAAATTGCATTAACCATAGTCCTTTTAGGCATATAATTATGGCAATTCATATATATTTGTTTGTGTTTGTGCTCCGGTTTGAGTGGTTTATGAGAAATTAAATTTGTATAATGACATGAGTATGACATAGGTTTTACAATGTGAAGGTGGTTTATGAGGACACTTGTGTCCCTGTAATTCAAAAGGCTTAAAATACATATATAATAAATGGTGTTTTTTGAAAATGTAAAAATGCACAACATTTTCTGTGAGGGTTTAGTTGTAGGCTTGGTGTAGGGCAATAGAAAATATAGTTTGTGCAGTATAAAAACCATGAAGAGTCCCCATAAACCACCTATACCAACATGTGTGTGTGTGTGTGTGTGTGTGTGTACCTGTTTTTCTATTCTGGTGGGGACTTAAACCTGAATACACACAGACTCATGGGGACTCGTGTCACGGTGGGGACCTAAATTGAGGTCCCCACGGGTAAACAAGCTAATAAATCACACAGAATGAAGTTTTTTGAAAATCTAAAAATACAGAAAGTTTCCTGTGAGGGGTAGGTTTAGGGGTAGGGTTGGTGTAGGGCAATAGAAAATACGGTCTGTACAGTAGAAAAACCATTACGCCTATGGAGAGTCCCCCCAAGGATAGCAAGCCAGACGTGTGTGTGTGTGTGTGTGTGTGTGTGTGTACACACATCTCAAGTGATTGAACTCAAATAGTTTAAAGGGATAGTTTACCCCAAATGGAAATTTTGTCATTATTTACTCGTCGTCATTTTGTTCCAAACCTTTATGACTTTATTTCATAAAGGAATGTTCACTTTCATTTTATAGAAATAAAATGTGATGAACTTGAATGGTGAGAATATCAGTTCCTGACATTCAACATCTCTTGTTAAAATCCACAGACAAAAAAAAAGAAAAGAAAAAAGAAAGAAAGACATACGGGTTTGGAACAATATGAGGCCGAGTTTTTGGGTGAACTATCCCTTTAAGGAGTATGGAAGCTTGTTTCTGCCACTGAATATATCTCACAATTTTTTTTTATACATTTTTTTCACAATTGTGTGATATAAACTCACATTTGCAAGTTCTAAAGTCAAAATTGTGAGACATAAACTCGAAATTGTGTGTTACAGTTCTGAAAAATAAAGTCAGAAATGCAAGATTTAAACTTGCAATTGTAAGAAAATGTAAGAAAGAAATGTAAGAATAATGTAAATGTAAGAAAACTGTGAGCTGACTTCCTCCGAATTTGACTTTATTTCATTTCATACTTTTTATATCTCACAATTTTGAGAAAAGAAGTTTCTCAAGAAAAGAAGAAAAAAAATCAAGCCCAGACAGGACTTTTAACAAAAGTAAAGTTAACTTTTGATAAAAGTGAAGGTTATGTGCAGTCTTTGAATGGTTTAATATAATATGGTTAATATGGTTTGAAGGCCTGAGCAGCATCGTGTGCTCTGGGGGGCAATAAGAAAAAGCTGCCGAGGTCACGCACTAACTTTTAAAGATTTGATTTTATGCAGCGGGGTTATCTGTTCACCCTCATCATCTTAGCTCTGCTGTTATTTCAAAGGTAAAGGTCTCTGAACATAAATAGTCTATTGAGCACAGTGATTGACACACTGCTGGATCAATACAGATATCCTTGGCACACCGGACAAACAAGGACTTGAGATATCCTCTCTCTCTGTATCTCTCTCTCACTCTGTTTCTCCATCTCTGCTTATTTCCTTCCCTAGATTTTCTCTCTTTCTCTTCCCTGTATCTCTTTCTCCAACACCTCCCTTGTTTCACTCGCAGTCTCTCTATTTCTTGCCTCTCTCTCTCTCTGGCGCTCACATATCATGTTCAGGATGTGCGCTACTAAAGGTCAAACATTCTCGGCTCATTTGTATTGCCACAGCCCAAAAAAAAGATGTCTGCTGTGTTCTCTGAGATGATGAGGGGAGTGTGGATACCGAGGAAGGGGGCGCGAGATTGATACCAAGACTGAGATGATGGAGAAAGTGACAGGGGAAGAAGGAGTGGAGGGGAATGAGGAAGCTATTACCTGAGACAGAGATTAGGAGAGAAATTCTGACGAGAAAAAATGAGGGTAGACAAGAATAAGCTGCTTTAAGACTTAACCTGAAATCTGTTCACTTTCTTATTGTGAACAATTCATCAGTGCATGTTGTTCTAAAGATATAATATAGTGTAGTATTATTACAATTTAAAGCAACTGTTTTCTGTATTAATATATTATATTGTAAAATGCATTTTATTCCTGTGATCAAAGCTGAATTTTCAGCATCATTATTCAGTTCTTCAGTGAGACATGATCCTTTCGAAATCATTCCAATTTGCTGATTTGCTGCTCATGAAACATGTAATATTAAGCAGCACATTTGTTTTTAACTTAATCTTTCAACTTAGCACATTCTTTGATGAACAGAAGGTTCAAAAAAAAATTCAAAAACATTGTTCTTGAACCAAGGCTATTGAAAAAGTCACCCATCACTAAGATAAAGTGACAGCATTATAGAGTGCATAAGTGCCCACGCACTTTTTCAGCAGCATTGGTTCCGGAAATATTTTCCAATTTATTTTCATTTTTCCCATAGGGATTTTTGTTAACGTGTTATAAGCCATGAACCAAGCCAATCAGCTATGAGAAGAATCACAACATTACAAAAAAAAATTGAAGCAAAGTACAAGACTGTGAAGTTAATGGCTTTAGTGAAAGAAAGAACTACAATTCCCATGAAGCATTGTGAATGACGTATTTGAATTAAAAACGGTGGAGAAATATAAAACCGTATTCAATATAAAAGTTGATTATGTCTATAGAAACAATTTCGTTTGTTGCAAAATATGCATATTGATGGTGTATATCAGTATTTTTGCTGCTATTTGTTCGCTACAACTCTCCAATGTGAATTTTGTAATGCAGTTTTTCCACCGCAGTCAAGCATTATTATTTTAAAACTGAGTTCAAATAATGCAAATGGATGGCTTTAACAAAAGCATGCACCATCAGTTAACAACCTCAGAACTAGTAGGTCTGTCTTTAATGGTTTTTACTTCCAGAACCTGAATATTGCACCCTGTTCAAAATTCGTTTTGTATTCTCAAAAAATAAGTCTCTTCATATAAATATTGGTAATATTACATCATATTATAGCAGATGTTTCACCAGTCCTTTTTTTTTTTTTCCAGGGCTCTTAAACATTATAAATAAAATATACCTTATATTTTATATTGCCTGCTGCCTTTGACATCACAGTGCAAGATAATTGCTAGTGTAGGTGTTTAAAGGTATAGTTCACCCAAAATTGTCATTACCTCATGTTGTCCCAAACTTGTATGACTGTCTTTCTTCTGTGGAACATGAAAGGAGATATTTTGAGAAATATATCAGTGTTTTTGTCCATACAATGGAAACCAAAACACAGCAGCCAACTTTCGATTTCAGTTATTCCCTTGTTCTTCTTAGGTCACCATTAAACATGAAGGACAAGGCTGAATAATAAATGGGGCACTTCTTAGCCTTTTGAGAAAAGAGCTTCTGACATGACCTGATCTTATTTGCTGTCGTCTCTCTCTCGCTGTCTCTGACAGGCTCACTTAAACGTCCTATGCAAATCTTTTGATAAAATTTTTCAGTTCTTTGGGATGTGATGATATAAGAGAGAAGAACGAGTTCCGGGCACTGATGCGACGAGACGCCGACGGCCCTGCACCAGTCCAGTGCAGTCCAGTAAACCTTTTAAAGCGCAACTTAAATCTAAGAGGGTCACGGGTCAGCCATTGCACCCGTAATGTTACATTAAGCTTTTCCACACTGGAGTGCTTTAAAAGTTTGGAATATCCACTTAAAGCTTTTTTCCTGAGTATGGTGAAACTTGTGCTGCAGAATTGCAAATAATTTGTAGGACAGAGAAGAAAGGCAATGATATAGCCACATGTTTTATTCTGTTTGTTTAGCTTGTCGGAAACTGGGAAAAAACACTAACAAGAGAATAAGTGCTTCTTAGATGTAAATTTGAGACTTAACTGAGGGGTAGGGGGAAGAAAAAGATGAAAGATACGCAGGACAGATTCCCTCAACACGCTCTAAATGTACATAATGATCCTCTCTCGCACACGCACATGCAATTATCCTGCTGAGGTGGTACGAGCTTTCTGATGGCTATTTTGACAGTTAAATGGCTACAGTGTTATTGTAGTGATTTAGGGTTGGTGCTCTAAAATGTCTTCGGCTGGAGGTATATAAACTCCCGCTTCCTCTCTAGATGGCGTAAAGTGCTGTACCGGCGGATCGGGTTTCTGCTAATGAGAGGTAAAGTAAACGACGATGAGAGTGAGTAAAACCGCAGTGTTGATGTAGAAATGTGAGAGTCCTCTGCGGGGGTGAGCTGCAGAATGAAAGATATTAATATAAAAAGCAGCTGCTCGTAGTTTTGACATGGGTTTTTTTAAAGAGGCAGCAGCACATGTGTGAGAGTTTCTCTTCATGTGCCAAGGAAACTTGAAATCACATACATTAAGGCTCTCCCTGTGGCTATAAACGTAAAAGCAAATCAAAGGGATAAGAGTGGGGTTTGGTTACTGCCCAACAATGGCTGTCAATGGAAAGTCCCTACTGCGATATAGAAACAACTGTGTGTGTGTGTGTGAGATCAGTTCATATTGCTGACTCATTTCATATTGCTCAAAGAGCTCCACAGATTTATGAAAAAAGTATAACCAAGTGACTCTGTCTGAATCTATATTTACATTTGTCCTTAAAATTAATATTTGTGACCCTGGACCACAAAACCAGTCATAAGGGTCATTTTTTTCAAAATTGAGATTTATATATCATCTGAAATCTGGACAAATAAGCTTTCCATTGATGTATGGTTTGTTAGGATAGGACAATATTTGGCCGAGATACAACTATTTGAAAATCTGGAATCTGAGGGTGCAAAAAAATCTAAATATTGAGAAAATCGCCTTTAAATTTGTCCAAATGATTTTTGGCATAAAAGAAAAATCAATAATTTTGACCCACACAATGTATTGTTGGCTATTGCTACAAATATACCCCAGCGACTTAAGACCAGGGTCACATTTGGTATTGTGCCCTAAACAGGTTGCACTGGGTAATCCATCCATAGTGAAATCCCACTTCGCCCATCCGTATATTAAATCAAATATCAAATATGTTTTGATTGGCTATGATTGTATCACACCATGCAGCATTTTCACTTTCCATGTGGTCGTGTCTTATTGGGACGTGTGTAAGGAATAGGAATGTGTGATATAATCTCTAGTTGGTTTTCTTTTGCAGTATACCAGGGTCAGAAATTCACTTTTCCATTAACGAGCAATATTTACCCCTCTGAATTTATTTCCAGAGGCATTTTTACCTTTTTTAAGGCAATTTTTATAATTACCTTATTAAATGTATTAATGATCATATGACTTTTTACATACGCCATGTGACCTGTAAATGCGAAAAAGCCGTTTCCATTGCAGTTTTGCGGATAATTCCTTTTTCCATTAGGCGTATTTTCAATTCGCAATTTCAATTTGCGCAATTTGAAGGGTAATGGAAACGCGCCTAATGACTTCAGTTGATTGCGAGTTCACTGACTACAATCTCGCAAAAACTCACATTATAATCAATGAAGCTGACTACACTGCATAATGAATCTGTTTTTACATCGTATCTGCACTTTGTCGTTTATGTTTTTTCGTTTATGAATTTGCGAGAGTGCAGAACTCAATCAGAGTGCATGCTTAATAAAAATCCAGTATTTTGAGTGGATTTCTTCTTCAATAGTGACTAATTTATAGGCCCCTGATTGGCCATTGCATTTATAAGCTCAACAGATACATGTATGTTTGGATATAATGATTATAATAAACGCTGCAAAAAAACATGCATAAAAAGAAACCTTTGGTGCAACATGAGCAGATCTAAATATAATGTTGATTTTTTTTTTTTATTAATTTTCATATTTCACTTTAACAGCAACAGTCTTAATCAATTTACATTATTTTTTTGCCCCTGTATTTAACATTTGGGGCCATTTTTTGTTAATTCTGGTGGCTTTTTTGCCCTAAGCACCTTTTATTTTCTGACCCTTTAGTATATTACTTTTATTTTTATGCTTGGTTTCAAAAGCAGTAAACAGTTATCTTTACTGTACATTGTTTTGATGTCAAATTTTGTGCAGTAATGTACTGTAAAAGGAGTTTGTAACTGTATTAATCTAATAGTTAGAATAAATTGTAATAATTTAATTATATTAAGTGAAAACAAAATGTGAGAGGATGTTTGTGGTATCAAAATGCAATTTTATGATGTGGAAATATACCATTAATATGCCAAACTATCTTACTGAATACTCAAAAGTATGAACTTTTCTGTCACCATCGCATGTTTGTATGTTAATTTAGAATGTGTGTGTATTACAGTAGCTCTATTGAGTTTCTTTCCTTGTAACCCGTGTTATGCCAATGACCGGTCTTGGTGACCTAAATAGTTAATGTACCATATCTTACCTTTTCAAATGTTTTGATTGATGCAAATATAATTAAATCTGGATTTAGGCTCTTTCTGATAAACATATGGAAGAGGAGAGCAGGTGTTACTTTTATGGCGTCTGCCTTTCCACGAGTCTTATGTAAACAGCCATAAACCTATCGAGGATAAAAAGAATCAGAGTTAATCATTGGCGTTGAGTTTGTTGTGTGCATGACAGGTCACATTCGCCAAATATAAGTTTATTATACAGGCAGGTGACAAATCAGCAAGGAGTTGCTTTCTGTCTGGAAAATGTCAACTGTTGTTTTCTCTTTTTTTCCTGCAGAACGAAGGTGAAGGACAACACGCCGCCATCTGTTCGCAGCTTAGGCCACATGGCTACAGGTGTGCTGCAAGGACAGCAAGTGATACAAAGGTTGGACAACTCAGTATTTGCCTCCTTATCGCTCTCATTTTATATCTCCCAATGGCTCATCTCTCTTTATCACTTTCAAACCTGACCGTTCTCCATTGCACCTCATTGCGTTTAAGTCGTGATAACCCGGGTGTCAAGCAAATGTGCAGAATGCTTTATCACCGCTGTCATTGTGTTCCCTTCACAACATCGAACAATATTACCCATCACACTTAAATCAATTCCAATCTTTAGAGGAGAAGAGGAAAAACATCAGGTATAGTGTTATTATGCTCTCCGCAGCGGCAAGGCGTAAACCTGGAGTCAATCTCCATTACAAACCGAGCTGAAGGAAGTAGAGCAGAACGATGAATGAGAGACTGAGAGAAAGAGAAAGAAGGAGAGAGACAGCCACAATATGAGACGATTTCTGCTAATATAGGGCCAGATACTTACACAGGCACATATATACACCCTACGGGTGGGTATGACCAAAACATATGAATCATTTTAATTCACAGTAACGGTATATATCACAGTATAGTTATTTTCACTTCTAGGTTAATCACTGAAACTGTCTATACTGGAGGCGCTCATGTGGAACCTAGTTTAAGCCATAGGCTGAAGTGTTTTGCTTGGTGTCTGGTATTTAAATTCAGACCACGGATATAAGTGGTGTAGCAGAATCAGCTGAGATGCATTTCTACTATTGCACGGTATGAATATGATCATATCATATCTGAAAGTGTGCATGCTTACGTGTGTAGAGACATAAAGGGGGACAGAAATTATGGATATATAGCAAGAGAGATAGACATTCATGAAAGAATGTGAGGAAATACAATGAAAAACTGGCAATGAGAAGTTTAAATGTTCTCTCCACAGGCGTAGTCAGATCCTATGGAGGCCCATTTCTGCCACATAAGAAAAAAAATATAATGTGTTGGTAAATCATGTTTATGATATACTATGTTATAGTTATTAAATACAAAGTCATAGTTTTGACACTAAATGTCGAAATTAAGACATAAAAAACAATTATAAAATGAAAAGTCAAAATAATGACACTAGAAATTGACAAAAAGTCAAAATAATGAGATCAGTCATGAATAAAATTATGACAAAAGTCATAATTATGAGATAAAAAAGATGAAATTCTAACATAAAAGTCATAATTATCACATGAAAAGTTTACATTTTATGATTTTTTTTGTCAGAATTGTGTGGTGTTAGCATTCATGCTCATTGTATATAGCGTTAAATGACGTTAAGTTAACAAATGTGACTTTGGTGACTTATGGTGCTCCAGTGAGGGAGCAGGTTTGAATCCAGTTTATACCAAAAGTTGGACTGCATGTAATTTCTAAGAGCGTATACACCACAACAAGGTTTATTTACAGGCTTTTTATTTTCACAAAGAAGCAGCAAATGGATATACACAAGAACCACAATGAAGTATCCTGTCAATGAAATGGAAATCTTTATGGTTTGATGTTGCATTTCATTCACACAGAATCACGTACAGTACATTATCTTTGTTCTGCTCTATAGACCACTTTGGTGTTGTTTACATACTGTTACTATTTTTTTAAAGGCATTAAATTCGTATTGAAAGATGGCTCTAGATTCTATTTAAGGAGGCTTTAGCCTGCATCTTTCACCACAGTCCTCCAGAGTAAACCTGCGATTTACTCTCAAATTTTGAGTTGTCACTCAGATGCGTGCTCCACTTCTATCACGCTTTTTTCCGCATAATAAAATGTAGCCACATGTGTTTGTGATATACACAAGCAATGTTTGAGCCTACAACCTCTCTTGATACAAATAAAGAAACATACAGTACCTTGAGAGCACAGCATCCTCTAGTACCAAAGGACCCCTAAGGCTGTAATCACTCCTGCTATGAATATTCCCTATAATCATTGAATACCATATAATCACTCCTTCAGTGAACATTCCTGAAATGTACTTTTGCATATTTCATTGCATGCAACATATTAGTTCTGGAAGGATTCGATTTTTTTTCAGACTTTCCTGGTTTAAGAATTTTAGAGAAAAGTTAGCATAGATTAAATATACACTAATCTCCTATCTCTATTGTCTTTATAATAAAGTGTATTGGGTGAATGTGTATTATAAATAAGGTTGAATTTGGTTTTGAGACACTTTATTGAATGTTTGAGTAATACAACGGAAAAAGCTTATTCATTCATCAGCTTCATTGCTGTTTGTTTTGTTTTCCTTCTTTGACTGCAGCAAGCTTTTGCTTCACTATAAATCCTCACACACTCCCGACACTAAAGTCACAGCTGCCTGCCCTGTCTACTTGTGTTTTTTTAATTGTCAGTCATACTTGCTGGCGTTCGTGGCGTTGGCTACCAGCCCAACACTTCGTTCTGTCCTCTACGCCGCCTGCCAACTGTCCCCCTCAGGCTAACGAGAAGAACAAAAACACACAGCTGAGCAAGTTTCCAACGATTCTCAAATGATTCGTTCGAAGCAGTTCTAAGATTCAGTCTCTCTAAACCCCTCCTTTCCGTGAGCCTGCTCTGCTCTGATTGGTCAGATGGCCCAGTCTGTTGTGATTGGTCTACCGCATACAACGCTCGTCGGAAACGATACACCCATTGCCAGAGTTTCATATTTTGAATGCTCGATAGAAAATATAAACATCTATTATTTATCAGGTTGTAATTCAGTGGAGCCTGCTGGTCCAAATAAACTGGGTACTGAGCCCATCTCTCAAGAGCGAGCGTTTTAAGCGTTTTGTGAATCCTCCATTGAACTCCCCGAGATTAGAGAAGCAGTCGTCAGTAAAATGACGAAAAAAAAAAAAAGATTGGGGTTGAACTGCTGTGAATTTAATCACTGATTCTTTGCAGCCTCATCTTTTGTAAGTGAAAATAAAATTAATTTACTTTCACAGCGTCTTCTCGACATGAACAAGCTACAGTGTTTGAGGGCGGGTCAAGTTGTTCGCGGCCAACTATGTTCAATGTAGAACAATTATGCAAATATGTGATGTGTAGCTGTGACGGAAGTGGGATTCAAATTACTGATGGATCGTTTAGGCTGTTCAGATCCAATTCTTTCTTTTGGGAGACAATAACTTTATTTATTGTGCACTTTCCGCTTTAACTTTGCAGATCGTTTACATTCACATTCAGTTACATTACACACTGCATGAAAGGCAATATTCGAAATGGCATAATAGGGGCACTTTAAAGAAACTGAAGGAATAATCTGCACTGTGACATTTTCATGACAAATAAGCTTGATAAATTTCATCCCATACTGCCAAAAATATTTTTCTTAATCAGTATTTTTGTCTAAAATAAACCAAGATATATTTACTTAAGAAGCAAATTATCTAAGACATTAATACTTATTCAGGATATCTTGAATGAACTTTGTTTTTCTCATCCCTTGTGTTATATGTTTTAAAAATATTGCACTTTTGCTTGTTTAATATATATAGATTAATATATATTTATATATTTAGTTTAATGTAGATAGATGTTTTTTTCAGTGCAGTTTGCATTAAAATAAAGAAAATTCTCATTCATGTGTAATGTAATGGTATTTAAATTCAATAATAAATTAATGGTATAATAATGCTAAATTAATGATAATGAATAAATCAATGGTATATATTTTAATGGTATTTAAATGTAATAATTATTTGTTAGATAAAACTATTTTATTGTGACATATTTTATTGTGACAAATAATGGAAGTGTTGTGTTGTATTTAAGTGTGTGTGTGTGTGTGCGTGTGTGTGTATATAACACAATTGAAAATAGTGGTAATTACAAATCAATGTAATATTAAAACATCCAGACACATTATGGTAATGAGATTTTGGGGAAGAAAATATGCATAATTGTCATAAAAATAATGCAAAATGCAAAAAAATTGAGAAGCAAAAAAAAAAAGATCCAAAAAATGGGCAATCTTTATGTGATATATAATTTGTGTGTGTGTGCGTGCGTGTGAATGATGACTTTTTATTTTGATTATGCGGTACAATGTTTCCATTATTAAATATAATTCTGAAAATCTTTAACATTGCTCACAAGGAAAGTGAGACTGTGGTTTTGCTGTGTTTAATTGAGCTTGCTGGAATCTCAGTGACATTCAATCCTGTCATTGTGTAATCTTGATGAATCACGCTAGATTTGATACTGTGAAATAAGACAGGAACAAAGCTCCTTTACTGCATTACAACCATCCTCACTGACACCAGTGATTGTATAGAGGAAATACGAGAATATCATTCTCAAACAGACATGTAAGAATAGTTTTATCATAACAATTAAGCTTTCTCCTTTCAGCATCACCTGCATGTTACTACAGCAAAAGAATGAGCAAAGAAATCCATTCTTTCAACCTGTCACAACTTCTAAAGTCACCAGCAAAATATGTGCAACTTTTTTTACTATAAGCACTACATTGAAAGAAATAAGTGGAATTTAGTCAATAGTTTTTTACATAACATATCTGTAATGTTCTCCCATAAATTCAAAGGCTTGAAATTACTAGATGAACCATGTGATCAGCTGTGTTAAATATTGCTATTTGTGGCTATACATTTGAAACCATGTATTTTAACATTTATTCTAGTGCAGTGCCTTGCCCTATACTGTAAGTGCATTACTGCAAACAGAGTTTTTGTGTGTTTTTACAGCTTGGGGGTCAAACTTATTTTCCACGGTTCATCTATATGTGTGCTGCATTAGTAATCAGCCTTCCTTAGTTACCTAACACTAGACACACTGGCTCTCAGTTTTCTCCATACTTGATTAGTATCTAGCATGACACTGGTATTGATTTGATACTGCAGTTGTTGTTGTAGTGTTCTTGCATTTGCATTCAACTGTTCTTCTGGGCTCTCAAGCTGTTGCACTTAGCACTTGTCTCTATACTTCAGGTAACTGCTCTTACATAAATAACTGCGCTTACATGGAAGCCACTTAAAACATTTGAAGAAAACATAAGTGTTAATGCAAATGCATGTCAACAATGCATGCTATTTAGATACAAATTCATAGATGGTCATAAAACAGGTTGTACTGAGAGCGTATACAAGCACAAAGAAGTAGTCATTACCTTACAGTATATCCTACTTGAATAAACATAATGTTTCTCCATTGATTAAAAAAAACTCATATACATATTTTAATTAGTAGTTTATGTCTGAGGAAAAAAATTGAGCTGAACAAATGAGAAATTTAGTTAAAAATGAACTAAAATGCTAATGTTCAGTTTAATTGCTGTGTTTGACCACCCACCATAATATTTAAGTATACGTACATTTTTGGAGTTGTGGTCTTAAAGGTACTGGGAATGGAAAATAAGATTAAGACTTTAAGATATATATATATATGACCCTGGACCACAAAACCAGTCATAAGGGTCAATTTTTTCGAAATTGAGATTTATACATCATATGAAAGCTGAATAAATAAGCTTTCCATTGATGTATGGTTTGTTAGGATATGACAATATTTGAAAATCTGGAATCTGAGGGTGCAAAAAAAATCAAAATATTGAGAAAATCGCCTTTAAAGTTCTCCAAATGAAGTTCTTAGCAATGCATATTACTAATCAAAAATTATGTTTTAATATATTTACAGTAGGAAATTTACAAAATATATTCATGGAACATGATCTTTACTTAATATCCTAATGATTTTTGGCATAAAAGAAAAATCAATAATTTTGACCCATACAATGTATTTTTGGCTATTGCTACAAATATACCCCAGCGACTTAATACTCCAGGGTCACATATATATACACTGAACAAAATTATAAATGCAACACTTTTGTTTTTGCCCCCATTTTTCATGAGCTGAACTCAAAGATCTAAGAATTTTTCTATGTACACAAAAGGCCTATTTCTCTCAAATATTGTTCACGAATCTGTCTAAATCTGTGTTAGTGAGCACTTCTCCTTTGCCGAGATAATCCATCCACCTCACAGGTGCTGATTAGACAGCATGATTATTGCACAGGTGCGCCTTAGGCTGGCCACAATAAAAGGCCACTCTAAAATGTGCAGTTTTACTGTATTGGGGGGTCCGAAAACCAGTCAGTATCTGGGTGTGACCACCATTTGCCTCACGCAGTACAACACATCTCCTTCGCATAGAGTTGATCAGGCTTGTGGAATGTTTTTTTACTGTTTTTATTTATAAATATGTCATCACTATTACATTTAATGCCATCAATTAAAATGTAGCGTATGAGTTTTTCTGTCGAGCCCGATTAATCATGATTAATTACAGATTAGTCAATAACACCAAGTACATGTGGTAAGAAAGTAAACAGGGTCAATTTTGACTTTGTGTTGACTTTAAAGTTATCTCAGTTACTTCTGTGAGCCTGTTAGGTAACCCGGCCTCATGAGATGGTCTTCTCTTCTGACGGCAGTGCACTTCCTGTCCAGATCTCTCTTGTGGAGCAGTGTGAAGTTTCACCTGAAGAGGCACTTCAGAGATTGTCTGTTCAGCCTCTGAGCCTCAGAATCCGTCTTCAGAGCATCTGTTGGCAGAAGGGCTGAGATGAAAGGCAGCACCAGTGACAGCATTAAGGGCTGAGAAGCCCCACTGTGTGCCGACACAAGCTGCGGCCGGAGTAATGGAAAGGTCAGAAGTCACAAAGTCATCTTTGCTATACTGATCTTGGTTTACACACACCCACTGGATTACCTTAGATAAAGATAACGTTAAGACACCTTTCAGACACAACTGTAGGCCATAGATGTTCACTGTCTTAACTAGCTGGGCAAAGGCTGCAAAATTGAGCATAGATATGTATATATAACTGTACCATGTAATTACAATATTTGTATTTAAATTATTATTATTATGAATATAATAGAAATATCTGTGTGTGTGTGTGTGTGTGTGTGTGTGTGTGTACATTTTTTACGTAACTTTTATATTTATTTCGAATATTTATATTACATTTATAGTAAAATATAATTCAAAAATATAATTTCACACATATACATGTAACTTTAACATGTAATTTAAATTAATACAATTATTATTAATTATTATTATAAATATGTGTGTGTGTAAATTTTATATGTACCATATTTTTTCAAATATTTATATTTATAGTAAAATATTATTTTAAAAATATGATTTATTTTTATTTTAAAATATCATTTATTATTTTAAAATGAATATATTTTGTATCATTTATAAATTTGGTGTAACTTTCAAATATATGCCATCAATTAAAATATAGTATATGCGTAATTGAAGTTCATAATTGAAGTTAATTTTTTTTTTGCAAAATTGACAGATTGACACAGCTAGTCCTCATTTAATTTTATTATATAGAAAATAGAGTCCAGGATATGTTCCAAAAACTCCTAGTGGGTGTTTCTATTCTATTCTATTCTATTCTACTCTACTCTATTCTACTCTACTCTACTCTACTCTACTCTCTGTTCTAGGCAAACCTGCCAGCTCTCACTGCAAGCGTATCCTGCCAGATTTTAAGACAAGCACAGCACTGGTTAATGTTCCATCACTCTTTATGTTTCCTCCTCCAAGGTCGGTTCATACCGAAGTCAAAGGAAAGGGAAAGATAAAAGAAACCATTAGGATGCATAAACGATACTCCTTTTTCAAGTGAACGTGTCACTACAGTAGCTTCAGACAGGTGACAAACCTTCATGCGCTCTTTCAGCGTGCCGTGTTCGCATTGAGATACGGGCCCTTAAACCTCCATACGGCTCCCGATGAATTCAGCGTCTATCATTGCATTATAATTCAACGCTTCTGACATAACACTCCACCTTCTGTGATGGATATAAAAGTAAGCTTCTATCAAGTCATATATCTCTAAGCCCTGCGCCACTGATCCTAGACAGAGCAATTTATAACCGCTGAAAAACAAGCTTTTTATCTTCTTATCTGGCTGCTCTACAAGAGTTGTCAGCTCCATGGTCCGCTGGCTAAAAAAACCATCCAGAGGATTTCACAGAGACGAGACAGGCACTGGGGAACAAAGAGCTTTGGTTATAAACTGCTGTTTAAGGAGATTTGACAGGCCCTGCCAATACTGTAAGCCCATAAATGTCTCAAAAAGGTGTGTGATGATATGAATGGCCATTCAGCACGCTAAGAGTCTCACCGCAAGAAGTGTCCTTTCAGTGCCAATGCTCAATTGAAGCATAATGCTCTTCGGCTTCTCTGCTAATTTCCAGGATGGAAGTTATTCTCAAGTACTGTTTTAGAAGTGCTAGAAACCCTTGACTTGGAGCCTCTCTCTATATATTGCATGATAAAGGTATACTTAACACATGAATATAGCTTTGCATGTTATTGAGGATAATTTACATTATTTTTTTATAACATTGTTTTTATACTTATTCAAGATTACATCTTAAAAAAGGAATGCATTAAAAAAAGAGATCAAGTTGATATCTTTAACCACAGATTACAATCTACAATACTCAAAATCGTGAATACTGTAAGTATTGCAATTACAGAATATGCAGTACTATAGTAATAGTTACAATTATTTAAAAAAATATATACATATACAAAAAATATATATGTAAATATACAAAATATGCATTACATTGTGGATTATGCATTATATATATATATATATATAGTCCCAACCAAACATTTGGATGCACTTGTTACACGTAAATTATTATAATTATGTAATAAATATAATTTTTTATTAATAAATGTATATTATTATTTAAGTGTGAAATTATAAATTATTTCATAATAATAATAATAATAATAATAATACAGTAATAATACATATTAAGCAGCAACAATTGAATACAAATATGGTGTGTGTGTGTGTGTGTGTGTGTGTGTGTGTGTGTGTGATTTTTAATGAACACATTTCTAATTGGCTTTGAGTTAATGATATTTTGAGATCTTGTCTTAATGGTGTATTTTACTGGTACATTAAAGCTGTTCTCTTAACAATTCATCAAGCATTGCAAAGTTATCATTTTGTTAAATAATTAAATGTGCTATAAATTTGCTAAATTTAGCAGTGATGCATTTTATATCTTCCATGTAATGACCCAATGTTATGACATATCTAAAAAAAAAAAAAAGGCTTTGCTTGCTTCCCCATGGCCTCAGAGATTCTGCCCCGCAGAGTGAGACAGGGAAAACAATAGTCAGAAGAAGTGAGATCAGTGGAAAACGTTCATCACTCTCTCTCCCACGCTCTCTCATCCAGTGTAAAACTCCCCAGCGGGAGTGTAAATTAGACCTCGCTCTTACGATTCCATCAATGTCAACACATTAATGAAGCACTCACAGAAAAAGAAAAGGAGGGCTCTGTGATTGCGCACACACAGCTATATCTTCAAAAGCCCAATACTTTTCAGATGGCATGAAACTTTAATCAACTTTGCTTAGTGCCGCGCATAAGAAGTCAATTAGAACAGTGTATTCTTCATATCTTTGGTGAAGACTATAGCAATCAAAACCATTCAGTTTTTTTTATGAAGTGACACACTTAAAGGGATAGTTCACCCAAAAATGACATGTCTGTCACCATTTACATACCCTTATGTCGTTCAGACTCTGTATGCATTTCAAAGAAGAATGTTTGAATAATGTTTTTTTTACATTTCCTCTGAAGATTACATTAGCATTTGAAGACTGAAACTGATATTGCTTATCAATAAAATTAATTTCAATCTATTTCATTTATAGCTTTTGTCCAAAGTGACTTAAAAATGAGGACAATACCAGCAGACGTGGTCAATCCAATGGACAGGGTCTGGAAAACACAGTTAACAAAGTACATATAAAATATAATATAATAAAAATATGTAAATTGAATAATTTCTAGGTCCAGATAAGTATAGAAAAAAGAAAACATAGTATGGAATATTATCTGTGTTTCCAGACTATTGTCCCTATTCAGTTTTCTAAAATATGAAATTAAGTGTCATAAAAGTGTAAATGTGTCATAAAAGTAAAAATGTATGAAGTTTAGTGACTGTCAAGTTCAAGGCGAACATTTTCATTACGCAAAACTGTTTGTCTTTACCATAAGCGAGTCAATTTTCAACTTCACTAAACCAATGTGCATGTTTTCTAAATCAGACTGACCTTTGTTGTTTGGTGATCTTGCAACATCAAACCACATTTACAGTACAAAAGTGATGTGTCAGAGGTGAATATATACAGGTTATAAAGTGTTTTATGTTTCTTCTTGTCATATACGTGCATGTTGTCCCTTTGAGCAACCCAATGAAAAAACTGAGAAAATAAAAATATTTAGAGATGACTACACTACAGTATATACCAAAAATAATGCTGCATGAACCATTTATGTTAAATATGGTCTGAAAAATCATTTGGAAGGAGGTTTGGACATTTGAGTCTGGAAAAGGAATAAGGAAAAGAAAATATGCAGGGACCCTGAAGGGAGTCATGCTACCATAATCGAGTATCAATAAAACCCTCTGAAAACTGATTGTCTGTATCATGTGTATCATAATCTGTCACAAAGAGTCAAAGTACTAAAGCATAGCATAGTTCACCTGCACTCTTGGGGGACATCGATTCCCCAAGGTTACGAGTCAATGTGCATCTAAAGAAAGCGCCTCGTAATCTACGATAGCCCAAAGCCAACCTGCCACACACATACATCACATGAAAGATTCTGACAAAGGAGCAATAGATGTGAAAGCACATCAAAGCTATAAACATGCCAGAAGGTCTTTAAAAGTCAACCAAGACCAATAGATGTGTGTAAACATCAATTCACATGCGGGTATATTTCACACGAAGGCCGTAATTAACCTATGTGTGGCGAAACGGCAATACCAATACAGCAGATAAGAGCTACATCAATACATTCATAATGAAATGTGGAAACAAACAATATACTCGCAAACACAAACGCCTGGAGGGACATACACCTGAGCACTAATGTCTATTTTCCCTTTTTCTTTTCTCTGTGCCTCCGTTGTGTTATCATGAGTGACATCACATTGGTTACGCTCCAATGAGCTTCCATTTGAAACATTTGCTAGCAACGATAGCATTGCCAATTTTGGCCTAACTAAGACAAATGTGCTAATGAGGGGCTGGTGTCATGGCGGTGTAAACATCAACCCATAGAATGCTGGTAGTGATGGCGTGAGGGGGCCGTTGTCTTTTCCCGCCAGGGTCATTATGCTAATGGAGTTTGTGTGTTGTTATTCGCTGGATATGGGTATAGCCTTACAAAAACATTCAGTACAATGGTAAAGTCATGGTATCAAATGGAAATACCAAGGGACTGTGATACATATTATATACTGAATGATTAGCCTTCCACATTCATGTACTATGGTATTTACTTTTCAGAGAAGGCCATTACCTTGATGCTTCCAATATCATAGTATCCAAAAATTATAGTAATATTATGGTGAATGTTCAAAAAACATGGTATTACCATAGCAGGTCAAAAGCAGTGTTGTTATTGTTAACTAAAACTAAAATTGAAATAAAATCAAATAAAAATATTAGATTAAAAACATTAACATTAAAAATGTTGCATTGGCAACTAATGCCTAGTTCACACTACAGGATTTTAAGCCTGATTTAAGCCCGATTTGCAAGTTAACGAGCTCGCCAACAGGTCGGGCTGTGATCGGGGGAAAATCAGCATCAAAGTGGCTCGCTGACACATCGCCGATGCCTCCTCGACACCAAACGAATATCTAGCATGCCAAATATCTGGACCGGTCGGCCGACTCGACATCACGTGGTGTCAGGTGTCGCGACAAGCTACAGCCAATGAGAGAGCAAGGCATGGGCTGAGGTCAGCGGAAGGAAAACAGCAGCAGCAACGTGGCTTAAGAAAAGTTTGGACACAACAAATGGAGCGAAATTTTTCAGAACAGATCATCGTGCAAACAGCTTGCAGCACTAATTTATTCCCGATGTCTATTTTCAAATAAACAACTCCTGTTTCACTTGTTGTTTCGCGTCATTCCCATTCAAGTTCTCGCATGTGTTTTCATGACAGAACGTGGTTTGGGGACGGGATAGAGTCATTGGGTGACAGAGTTGTTGTCATCTTGTGTACTGTAGTGTGTGACCCCCTGTTGCGGATCATTTATGTAGTGTCGCGTAGTGTGAACACCACAACGACTTCAAGACAGACAGCAAGTCTGAACAGCACAGCGATCTGCCGACGTTTAAAGTCGTGTAGTGTGAACTCAGCTTAACTGAAATATGTGTAAGTTGAAGTATTAAATAACTAAAAGTAAAACTAAAACTGAAATAAAAAATGATTAAAGTTACTAAATACAAATATTGAAAGAAAACATAAAATAATAAAAATGATAAAAGTACATAACAAATTTTCTAGTCTTTGTAAATTTCCTCAAAAAAAAAAAAAAAAGGGAAAAAAGGGCTCAAATACCATAGTGTTATTGTCACGATCACCAGCTGGAGTGCCCCTGATAGCCACCAGAGCCACCAGAGTCACATACCTTTGCCACTCTATCCTGGACTGCATTCCCCATAATCCTTTCCACACACTCTTCAGCACTCATTGTTTGCACCTGTGTCTCATTAGCCTTGTTAGCTCACCCTATAAAAGCCCACTTTTCTCTGTTATGCTTTGTGAAGTCTTGTATGTATCTGTACTGCATTCCTAAGCCTCGTTTCCTGGTTCTTCCTCGTCCTGGTTTTGTTTCCCTGCCTGTCTCTGGATTACCCTTTGCCTGTTATGTTTTTTTCTTCTTCCTCCCTGTTGATTTTGTTTGGACTGATTGCCCATGTTATGACCTCTGCCTGTTTTGGACTTTATGGATTACCCCTTTAATAAATACTGCATCTGGATCCTCAAACTTTGTGTACCTGTGCAGTTTCATGACAATTGATAGTGTTATTAGAATTAGATGATTAATTATGTATTTTAAAAGACTGTTTAGTATATTGCATTATGTGAAGCATTTTTCAGCAATGGTTTATTCACAACACTTTTTAAAATAAGTTTACATTTTTAAAGTAATCATGAGGCCTTTCTCTCTCATCTCATCACCCCTTTTTTGTGTCAGTAAATTTGTTGACAGTATAAACACTGATTAAAAGAGAGTCAGTGAAGTTGCATGGGACATTTCTGAACCCTTCTGGATGGCCCTAAATTGAGCATTCAGTTACATGGACATCAACTCAAGCAGCCATATGTATTGGTCAGTTCCCATTCAAACAGGCTGTTTTCCTCATCTCACATAATGACCCTTGTTGGCTTCCATAGTCGTTACCCACATGGTCTGCTGTAGCTCATTTCAAAGCTTTCTGTGTAAACCCTACACAGGTGATGAGTTGTAGCGGCAGTAAAATCCACTGGGCTGTGACCAGTTTGGACTAGTTCAAGTCCAACTGGGCCCATTATCAGACCTGCTTCACTGAATCGCCAGCAATAACAGAGAACCACTGGTTCAAACTCTGTCGGGAAAGGTGTTGACCCCAGGCAAGTGTGGTAATCATCTACCAATTGAAACTGTAAAAACTCATTTTCTTAATCAGTATTTCTGTCACATATTCCAGGTAAAACATCCTTAAAACAAGATAAGTTTATTTGAGAAGCAAAACTGTAGAAGACAAACTTGTTTACAAATAGGGTTTTTCTTGTTTTAAGTATAAACCTCACAAACTTTGATTTATGCTTAAAACAAGAAAACAATTTGCCAATGGGCTAATAAAAATAAGCACAAGAGAATTTCTCTCAAAACAATGTATTACACAGTTTTGCTTCACAAATATAACATAAATATATCACATAAATATAACAACACAAAAATACTGGTTAAGAGCTGATTTTTGCCCAAGCATTTAATTTGATGTTTACAGTATGCAACAACCATGAAGAACCTTGTCATGAACTACCAGAAGCCTGTTTGGCCATAGCAGTTATTTCTTAACAACCAGTCATCCACCGCTTAGCAAGATTTTTTGTCTTTAAAGAGGTAAATGAGTTTAGAATGGAGCCATTGGCACTTTAGTTGCTCTGCCGATGTTTTCAGAACCAGCCCACAACACATGTGGGGTTAATCACCTGATTTAAGGCCCTGATGTTAAGTCTTGTTGGTCGCGTAGTGTGAACACCACAACGACTTCAAGACAGACAGCAAGTCTGAACAGCACAGCGATCTGCCGACGTTTAAAGTCGTGTAGTGTGAACTCAGCTTAACTGAAATATGTGTAAGTTGAAGTATTAAATAACTAAAAGTAAAACTAAAACTGAAATAAAAAATGATTAAAGTTACTAAATACAAATATTGAAAGAAAACATAAAATAATAAAAATGATAAAAGTACATAACAAATTTTCTAGTCTTTGTAAATTTCCTCAAAAAAAAAAAAAAAAGGGCATAACATGTTCAAATACCATAGTGTTATTGTCACGATCACCAGCTGGAGTGCCCCTGATAGCCACCAGAGGGCACTCCATCACATACCTTTGCCACTCTATCCTGGACTGCATTCCCCATAATCCTTTCCACACACTCTTCAGCACTCATTGTTTGCACCTGTGTCTCATTAGCCTTGTTAGCTCACCCTATAAAAGCCCACTTTTCTCTGTTATGCTTTGTGAAGTCTTGTATGTATCTGTACTGCATTCCTAAGCCTCGTTTCCTGGTTCTTCCTCGTCCTGGTTTTGTTTCCCTGCCTGTCTCTGGATTACCCTTTGCCTGTTATGTTTTTTTCTTCTTCCTCCCTGTTGATTTTGTTTGGACTGATTGCCCATGTTATGACCTCTGCCTGTTTTGGACTTTATGGATTACCCCTTTAATAAATACTGCATCTGGATCCTCAGCCTTCGTGTACCTGTGCAGTTTCATGGCAGTTACCATAGTGTTTTTGCCATGGTACCATGATAATACATTTACCATATTATTACTAGGTTTTATATATATATATATATATATATATACTGTATATATATATATATATATGGCATTATGATAATGCCATTTTTCGCACATACCAGGTAATGCCAATGTAGGCTTTGCTACTTTTTTTTATTCCTGTTGTATAATTTGACCTTTACTTGCAGCACGCTGTACTACATCACTATAAAACACACATTTACACCCTCATACTTTTATAGAGTAAAAGTGGAGAAAGAGAGAGAGAAAGAAGCAGTGATTGTGAATGAAATTTTGATATCCACAAAGAATAAAGTAAATCGTTTACAAAACTACCACAAAAAGTAGTACTGCATTGATCTGTAAAGCCTGGCATTAACTAGCAACTGTAAACAATGGCTTACAGATATGTACTTTTAAAAAAAAAATGATAATAATAATTGGTTGATGGTTTAGCGGTTTCATCCCATTTCCCTTCAGAAGTGCCAATGCACTGAAGAAGCCCACAGCCGTATAATATTGAGAGAAAAACACTATGCAACAAATAAGAAAGGAACAAAACACTCTTACAAATTGTAATATCTCCTTGATTTGGGGCTCGCATGTTATCTACATCTGCGTATTGTCTGCGTATAAGCCAAAACCCAGAAGTCATTTTCCCCCTGGATGAGTCGCCTGATTTATATCAGAACAAGGTTTCTGTGCGGCGCGGCTGAGCTGTTTGTGTGCTTCTTATGTACGGTGACGGTTTAACTCTGTAACCAGTATTTAGCATCCTTTTCTCGCAAATCAAATTTGAATTGTTCAATAAGCAGCCAACATCTTGTGAAAATAAGCAAGACACACCATGAAATTGGACTGTCAGTGCATGAAGCGCAGGTACACATACAAATGTCCCATTACACTTTATTGCACACACACAAATGCTTACCAGTGTAGATATGCACAGGCACTTACAGAGGTCTTTTAAATATACAAACATGACTCATTTTACAGCAGAGACAAATGTATAATACAATCAGTCTTTGGTAAGTAAACGCAGTAGCACAGTAGCATAAAAAATGCATACACTGCTACTTTCTTAGGCAGTAGCAACTCTCATTGGAGGTTGATGTTTGCAAGCTAACAGTGTAATATTCTAAAAAAATATTCTGGAAAACTTAGTATTATTAATATTCATTTTTGGTAATGAATGGATAAGAATATATTTATTATTGATATTTGTTTCAGTTTGTACACTATCTTTTAAGGATTTTACAACCCATTACAACTCACTGTAGCGCTTTTAGCGTTGTTTCTTGCACTTTCACTGCATTTTCAAAGTGAAATGTCTAGTGAGTAGTGCTAAAGATGTGTTAAATTTTCTCTGAAATGGGTGAATGTGGCAACATTTTTTGCGTGGCAATTCAGTAATGAAATGTCCAGTAAGTGGTGCTAAAAGGTTATTACTCTCATTTGAAAATAATAGACCCCCTGCACTAAACCTTACTGTATGTTTACAAAAAGCAAACGTGAAATAAAAATGGGCATTGAGGTCCACATTGCAAGCACAATGCTATATCAGGTGCGCTACTGAGCAAGTTTACCACATACATATGGAGATGATAATGTGATGCAAATGAGAAAATGTATTAGTTTGCAAATCATGCACTATAGTAAAAGTGTTTTGAGATCATAACATGGTATTGTGCAAGAAACAGTGTGAAAATAAGTATTTATTAATCAATAATCTGCGATACACTGTGTGAATATAGAAGTTGTTAGTGGTTTCCTGACGCTAGTGTTCATTTCAGCTCAAAAACTGCTGTGAATTTTATTTATAGGTACTTTTTTTTGGAGTAGGCATGTTTATTTTGCATTTGGGACTGCATTCTCATGATGAACACATGCCATTTTAAAAATAATTTGGCTAAAAGGAGGTATAATGTTAATTTTGCATCTGGAACGCACCTATAACGCATATGTAGTCAGCTCACAGTTTTAAAACAAAGCTATGATGACTTCTTTATTTCATTTTATCTATTCTGTTTACTTTAATTGTTCTACCATCTGTGCATTTAGGCTGTTTCAAAGACATTTGGGGGCATTTTTAAGAATGCCACTTTGTTACTACACTCAATGTTTTATATTTTTAATGACTATACATGATAATTTGTGACAACCTCCACCCACTCACCAAATATGTATATCACTTTAACAATACCAGAACTAGAAGAAAAGAATAATTGCAGGGGCTGTTTGACAGGAGAAACAGCAGGTGGTGAGAATACTAAAGAAATAAAAACAAATTAAAAAGGGTTTTACTGTGGCAAATTGCAGATGTAATCGTTCAGTGAAACCTTCTTATTAACTTCCCTTTCCATGCATATAAATAAAAGAAAACACTTTTAAATAAAGTTGTACTGCATCTTGCGAGCTTTCATATGGTCTGAAAACGCAGGGCAAACTTTTTCATTTTGTCATGTACAGTCTTGTTGAATCTCCACAGTCCGATTTTTCTTCCTGCATTCCCAGGGCTAAGCAGGAAGCTCGCGTCCATGTAATTTGAATGTTAATGTTCTAAAGGCGGATTAAGTTTTCCTGTCTTTTCCCTCAACAGTAAGGTAAAGCAGGACTAACACCTTTTTTAATGTAATCACCACTAGCCCCTTTTAGAAGAGATGAATATTTCTGCCTTCATCTGTTCATTTCCATTTTTAATCTAGTTCTGCATGATTGATGGGCCGTAGGAAAGACATCAGAAGCCTGGATAAAACTCTCAGCTCTTAGCCGACTTACAGTCATGTAATAACCGGCAGGGCAAAAGAACAGCAGGTATTTGATCAGCGTTTACGTACAAAAACTTGCTGTAAAGCTCCTCTCAATGTAAAATGTGACTTTAGATAGATTCGGTGAGCACGGTTTAATTATTTTCACCCGTTCCCTGTCAACAGGCAACCGAGAAAGCCTCAGAAGGAGTGAATGCAGCATGACGCATCTTGTGCCATTATTGTTTCTGAAGTTTTTTGTAGTGCCAGAATCAGTTGACAAACAATAAAAGCTACTCAGCTGTAACAGGCTTTTCCAGCTTTCCGGTAACAGACAGAAAGAATCAAAGTGCTTTAGTAGAATGGAACATGAACTTGACAAAAAGATGCCAAATCCATGAGCCATTATGGCAAATGGAGAAGAGGTCAGGGCTCTGTTTGATGTGCTGTGCTGCAACTTTATAATATATATATGTGTGTGTGTATGTGTGTGTGTGTGTGTTATGTTCTTAATCCATTAGATTTTTTAAGGAACTGACAGAAATGTAAGTCATTTTTTACTGAAAATCTTCCTCTCATTAGTGTTTATGTATATTTAAAAAAAATGTGTATGAAGACATGTCCACCAGTTTGGATGTCAGTGATGCCAAACACAATTGGTTGTTGGATGTCAATGAAGTTAGAATATGCAAAAGTGTGAATGCCTCAGCCTAAAATTATTGAAATTATTGTATGGCTTTCCTTACAAGTCAAATGGTGTACTTTTATGACAATTTTTATTGTACTTTTATGCCATTTTTGGAACTTGTGAAGTAAACACCAACTGACAAACAAGTCGTAACAGGCTTTTCTCACTTTCGTTAACAGGCAGAGAGAATCAATGATCTTTAGTCACATTGAGTGGAATGGAACATGAACTTCACGAAAGGAAGCCAAATTCATGCCCCATTATGGCAAATGGAGAAGAGGCCTGGGCCAGTAAAACCCTCAAAAGTGCTACTCTGTGGCCCAGAGTCAGGTCACTCCCTCAATCGCCCTGCAAAGTGCAATATAGAAGCCATTTCACTGCTTGACGTTATAAAGTGTGATCAAGGCTCATGTAATCGTGCACTGTATAAAGAAAACTACTCAAAATCAAAGCCTGAGGGCATAAAGAACACTCACTGGCAGCCTTTGAAGCTCCACTCTGAGGTTCACTCTAAACTCAACCATCTGCTGTAAATTGTATTTAGTTGAAGGATAGCATTTCACTCATTGGTTCATTATCTCTGAAAAGGGGTCTTGTGTCTGTCCGACTGTATCCTGCTAGCTGCCACTGAGAGACGTGTGGAAAGCTTATATGTAATTCTCTTAAATGGTCACACATTTGTTGCTGAGCAAACTTTGGAAAATATATTATCTAGTTTGATCAAGTCTTTCTTATGTGGAACACAAAATGAGATGTTAGGCAGAATGTTTAGGCTGCTCATTTCTCAATAGCTGGGTGTCCATGCATACATTTTTATACAAATTGTGGGATGTTGCATAAAAAAAATGCTGAATAGAAACTATATTCCAATATAGGCATAAAAACATATCCTCACTTGAGGTGAGATGTGACAATGCCTCAAGTCATGCGACTGTATAATTTGCACTAATACCTTCCACAAATGCCAAGTTCTGTGATGAAACTCTAGATGGCGAGGACTGATGGGTCGTTAACGCAAACTGATGATATTCACAGCGTTAAACTACTTGGCACAAGCTGATTGGTTCATGTTGCATACACAGCCAATGAGCTTACTGCTTTACATTTAAATGGCTGGTTTGCACTCACTAGAGCATTTCGCAGCGCGCTTTCAGAGTTCCTCTGAAACCCTCCACCTTCCCCAGCTCCACCTGTATAGATCTGCTATGGGTTATTGTATATGCTACTTGTGCAACAGCAGTAAATGCTCGCAGCACTGTATCGGCGTATGTATTGGCAGTAGCAAGTTCCTGTACTTGCTTTGCAGCAGCAATAATCAACAGCAATAACCAACAGCAGCAGCAATTCAGCAGTGTAGCAGATCTATTCCGCCAAGACCAAATGCATTAACATTGTCATATCCATTACCATGATAAAATCTTCTGAGACTTGTCATGATAGAACTGAAGTTACCACAAGTAATGTATTGCATTTAATGAAAGAGCTGGCTTTCCCGGTGGCTACAACTTCTATTTCAATTTTGCACCAATCTCGTGTTTCACAGAAGAAAGAAAGTTATATGGGTTTGGAACAGCATGATTTTTGGATGTCTTGAGTGTGCCGCAAATGTCCTTTGGACTTAAAAAAAAAAAAAAATCGTCAGTTAAATCAATTGTTTTTTTCTCAACTCAACGTGAATCCAATTTTGAAAGCCATAGTAGTACCAGTTGCTTGGTAGCTGTATTTATGTTTCTATAATGGTTGTAAGGTATAAAAATACATTAAATCTGATAATGTAGATTTCAGTATACTGAACTTTGTTTTTGAGCAATTTTGTCTATTGCCATAGAAACCAGTCTGCAACCACCAATTCTCTATTGTAACTCTGCATGGATAAAAAGCAAGACATTTCTTACAATATATTTCTTTCTTCTGCTCAAGGTTTGCCACCTGTCCTCTCTTTTTTTGATCTATTTCTTTGCGTTTTAACTACTATTTGTAGAAATTGGGTGGCCCCATGGGTCACACCCCCAGGAGGAGGCTTTAGTAACTTAGACCCGGACCCACTTAATCCACAGAATGGGGTTGCAATAACCTCCTCTCTCCAAAGCAATATCTGAGAGGCAGGTATTTCCTGAGCGACTGCATTGAGTGCTTTTTGACTGCAGAGGAAGCAGCATGAATACTGCCTCTCTGTGAGCCTAATGACAGGCCACGGTGAGGACCGACCCCTGCCTTCCTTCTGATGTGAATGGAACGTACAAATATAACTAAAGCAGACTGTGAAGAATGGAGAAAGAGGATGAATGCAGAACTTTTTAGCAACCAAGTTTCAAGAATGTTTTACATAGCTAGCTTTTTTATTTATTTAAAGACTTGTTTTTTTTTAAAGAAAAAGTATATTTCTGCACCATTAGTGGTACCAATTCGAAATTAGCCACCGAATGTGACTAGATTGTCTTGTCTGAAGGAAAAAACAGTATTTGTGACAGGCAAAAAAAGAATAGCAGTGAAGAAACAAAAAAATAGAAGCCCAATCCCTTCGTGAAGGATTCTTCCACGAGGCGTTAACAAAGCGCTCTTGTGATTGGTTAATTAAAGGAAGTAATGTAGCCATTTATTATCACTTGATCCTGGAATGTGTGTCATCAAATCATTTTGAAACCCAAAAAAAGACCATTATCCAAATGTCATCATTCTAGTGCTAAAATATGCTGAGTTCATTATCATCTTTCTAGCAGAAATATTCCGACATATTTTTATATTTTCATGTTTGTTTTGGGGTTTTGTGTTATTCAGAAATGAATTGAGAATGGCTTTTAAATTCCATTTTGGTTCTTGAATTTGAATTTAGGTGGCAAACAGACTAATTGCAATAAAAAAAAGTACACTACTGTTTAGGGTCAGTAAGATAAAGTTTAATGTTTTTGCAAGAAGACTCTTATGCTCACAAAGGCTGCATTTATTTGATCAAAAATACAGTAAAAACAGTAATAATGTGAAATATTATTACAATTTAAAATTACTGTTTTCTATGTGAATATATTTTAAAAGTATTTTATTCCTGTGATGCAAACTGAATTTTCAGCATCATTACTCCAGTCTTCAGTGTCACATGATCCTTCAGAAATCATTCTAATATGCTGATTTGCTGCTCAAGAAACATTTGTTTTTATTATCACAGTTGTTTCAACATACAAAAGAAATGAGAAAATCAAGGTTTATCGTTTGATAGCTTTGAAAAACGCTTAAAAGGACTTGAAGTTTGAATGTTAATAGGCCTTTACGGATAGATGAGCTGAAAGGAAGCCCATTTGAAATCTTGAATTGGGCTCAACCCGCACAGCCCACAAGTTCAAATGAATTTGAAAAGAAGAGCAAAAGCTTTATTTGTACAAATCTCAACAGCTACAATACAAGCATGAAGTTTGTCTCTGTGTTATTATTCAGATTCAAAATAAAGTGCCACGTTTTTTCGAACACTGAGAATAATGCCCTGCTCACTTCAAGTGTTCTGGCCTTTGGCGTGAACGGGGCATACTGATGCTCACTTTACAGTGAAATTTGCCCACAGTGTTTACACTCTTCAAAAATCAACCTACGGATGACTTACTTACAGTCTCTGCAGATTGCAAATGTTAATAGGAGAAAATATGACACACTTGTCTTGTGCAGTCCTGTTGGTTTCTTCCATAAATGCAGTGTACGGTAGTATATGCCTGTGTTAAATTAAAAAAACATTATTAGTGTGTGTTTGTGCCTGTGCATGGGAGAGAACAATTAGGGGAAAGTTCTACTTTTATTGTAAACATTTGTTTTTCTTGTCTTTTTGTAATCTGCGAGTTGTCAAACCGCACACCAACGCAATATCTTTTCCTTTTATAATGTACTCATTTGCATTTGACTCAATAGTCCTATGTGAAAAACATTTTCATGCATGTGATTTTGTCCTCTCGACTGTACTACCGTGCCTTTGCTTTGTTGTGTTTTTTAATTAATCCCGTGTGGCTTTGATAACTGTTATGTAGGGTTGTTTCATATTCGAGTGTGCCCCACCGGACCGCCCTTTATGCTCTTGAATTGCTTGTATTAATGGAGTTTTGACAGTATTTTCTATTTATTAATGTAAGTTACAAGTTGCAATTTTAGATTAAGCTCATTTTTTTTCGTTCTAACAAGCATTATTTCATAGGGAAACAGCAAATTAATCTTCTTAGTACGAATCTGTCACCTACCGCCTGCTGTGTGGCACATTAGTGCCTCATGTTAGTGAGGTTTACTAGGTTTTTGTTTTAATTAAGCAGGTGCATTATATCTAGTTTTATTATGCATATTCTACAGTTAGCAACAAATACAGGTTTTTAGGAAGCATGGTGTAATAAAGTACAACAAGTAAGTTTACCAAAACACCAGCCTTTAGGAGAAGCTGATTAATCTGTTTTTAATATAGTATCTGAAGTGGCGTTCCCCTCATATAATGGCTTCGCTCAGGGGAACCTGTTCAAAGTTTTTATTTGCTCTGTGAGCTAAACTGCATCTGCTGTTTATCCATGTTGACCTGATAAGGCTGAAAAGAAAAAGAGGACGTGAACAGATGTTTCACGACAGAATGTGATAGCACATTCTGCTCCGGGCAAATTCAATAATGACACAACAGGTAAAATAGATAGAGAATAATAGAACAGAAGTGGGTGAAATTTATGTTAGGCTGGAAGGTGAAAGAGAAGCATCTGAAAAAAAC